>NC_092224.1:23414348-23714348 GCF_036320965.1 Panulirus ornatus | reverse complement strand
TTTTTCCTTTGGCTGTATTTAGTTTTCTGTACATAAGTGTATAGTAGTAACCATTTTTATATATCTTTATATTCTGTTGATCTTACTACCTTTTTCAATCTTCTGCTAACCTCCCAGCATTTTGAACCTTCCTGGGAATATCCAAGCATTTCATGATGAGAGTTATATTGTATATGTAATCACCTATTAATATGATATGGGATGGGATTTTACACTCATAGGGCATCATCTTCTGAACTTTCTCAATTAACATACAACTTTCTAACCAAGGTTGAGTTTTTCCTTGAGCTGAAAGAGTCTCTCATATCCCTAAAAGTATTAAGCCTGTAACATCCTTATTTATGGTGAGGTAAATGCCTTTGATCCCCAGCTAACTTCCTCTTCTGTAGTTGGCCTCCCCTCCTGCAAGTCTCAACTTCAATGTTATGATTATGTCATTGTTCCAGTGACAGTCCTTCTGTTCATGCAGATAATTTTTGGAATCCCCAAGCATTGTAGAAGTTTAGCTCCATCCTTCCTTCTGCACCATACTGTGAATGAATATTCTTTTCTGTCATGGTAAAGATGTATTGTACATATGTATGGTATTTTATTTTATTTCCACTTTGTACCATTATTAATTCATTATGTATTGAAATTTTTACCTTTTTCTCTAGTGGTTGATGACTCCCACTTCCCCTTTTACATTTCTTTTGAACTTGGATGGGCTGTTTTTTGGTTTTGGAGGCTTTTGATATATTGGCCTCTCACAGATGGAAGGCACAGAGGTATAGGCTAGAATGAGTGCTAGAATGGTGTTGTTCCAGTGAGAGAGCAATGATTTAAACCCTAGTGTGATGCCAAATGAGCCTCGATTGGTCCGGTGCCACCCAGTTAACATTGATGGGTATTTTGGTAGACAAGAGGCTACCAAAGCTCAACCCTGCGGGGAAGGAATTTTTTTCCCTTAGAGATTGTTTCTCTCTCAGGAGTAGGGGCATTGGGAGCTACTTGTGGAATTAAATCACCCACCTAAGTCATAGCGAGCACTTTAGAATCATTTGGCCTACTATTATGGCAGTCTCACACCTTGACCATTGCTGCACCATGAAGCAACAGAGGACCATGGGTTCCCTGTACGGCAGTTAGAGACGTAACCCCCTAGCAGGGACAAGCTTTTTCACATACATGGGGTATCTGTCATACAGAGCTTCACTTTGCAATTATTCACTTCAGTGAAAGTAAAGGTTTATGACTAAAGAATGGCATACATAAGGTAACATTCATATTATGTTCATGAACTACTTTTAACCATGTGATAGCTAATCAGCACCGTGTAGGATGCCCAGTGATGCATTCTTGCTCTACTGCTCATGCATCCCTTCATCCCCTGGGAAGAGGGAGGCTCATTTCAGCTGAATCCTCATTTTGAATGCTCACTCCATGTATGTAGACAAGCAACAGTATCATTCATTATTACGTTCATTATATCCACAGTGCTTTAAGTGATAACATGGGTGCCCGACAACCTGCAACTTCTTCCACCAATGGTACACATAGTCAAAGGAGCGCTACAAAAGTGAGCTTAATGAAACTTGATATAACGAAGAGGCATGACTGTGGTCAAAGTCCAAGTGAAATTGGCTGCATGCATGGGTTAAGTGCATCCATTGTGGCGAAAATTAGTTAGTGGAACAGAGAGCCCAAAGTATTCCATGAGAATTACCATGTGCTTGGTGTACAAAACTTAATGAGTGTTCTATATATATGTAAAGTACTTATTATAGTGCAGGTAAAGTATTTCTGTGTGTATTTCCAAGTGGTCTTTTTTACCAGACTCCACTTGCAGAGTGTTACAGTAAAACGTCACCTTCAGCATGGCTATATCTTGGACAGAAGGGACTGCAATCTTGTCGAGGAACTTCTCACTCCAAAGTAGTCTATCATTTACCTGTTGCTGATTGTAGCACAGCCTTGAAGCTGCATGAGCCCTTTGAAAGGGGTCCTGAAGTTGTCTGATAAATGGAATGAATTTCCTAGTTTACTATGATTTAGTGTCTACACCCATTGCTTGCTTTATGTGGGATCATTATATGCAGTTTTGCTGTTCTATGAGGAATCTTCTTTCATTAGTCCCTCTTTTTATGTAGTTAAAATTTGTTACTATGTGGGTGTGTATGATAGAAAGTGTCAAAACTTCATTTTTCTTTGAAGGCTTATTGGTTCACTATATAAGATCTCTCTTTAAGCAAGGTTTTTGCATAACATAAACCCCACATAAGACTAGGGATAGGTGTATTTGTGGAATTTTTGTAATGAATTCTCAAACTCTCAAAGATCTTCCAAAATTCCAGACTGGGAATGCACCTCCCCCTTGATACATAGGTTTATCTGGGGTAATATGCTTCACTTACCAAAGTTTCACCAAACAAAAACATTTCCATGGAATGTGGTTTGGCTCCATAAACAAACTATGGGAAGTAGCAGCCAGATGCATACTGCCCATTCAGGTTTAGGGACTAGAACACATGCAGACAGCTCATGACAACAGAAGCTGAAATAAAACCTGTACAACAGAGGGAAGCAGCATAACAGTGACTAGAAAGGAATGATTGAAGAGAGGAAGCAGCAGGAGAATTGATAATGCATAAAACATTTAATGCCACTCTGGCCAAGTAAGAGGCAGAAGAGGATCCACCCTAGATATTTAAACAATACCTCATACTGGGGTAAATGAGACCATTGTAGAAATGGAGGAAAAATAATTGTGGCATCTTTACAACACACCCAGGTTTTGGGAAGCAGATTTGAAATGTTCATTATGTAGGTATTCCAGGATAGAATGTAGAATATGATTGTTCCCAACATGTTTATGCTATTGCAGGGTTGAATCATGGAGTTTTGAAACTTGATAATAGTGAATGGATGATATTGATAAAGAGATACAGGCAGAAAATGTATTTTTGGACTATTTCCCAACTCCATGATGTTGTGCAGATTCTAATTATGGGATGAAATATATTCAGTGCAAGAAAAAGAATGGCAATTGAAGTTAAGATAGGAGGGAAAGTGAGATAATGTATGTGAAGTGAAATAATCAGCTAAAGAGTGAATAGGGTTAGAGTTTGAAGGAGAATCATATAAGGAGGAAAAAAAACAGCTGGAAAGAATCCATAAGGACACCACTGTTGACAGGATAATGTGTCACTCCATCAGCAATACTACAATGGAACAGTTGGAAAATGAAGCTTTCAATCAGAGATGAGAGAGAAGCAGATGAGCAAAGTGATTGAATTTGCTGTACCATATCAGATACTGTAGGGATGTTAAGGCCATAACAAAAGATTCACCAAAATCCCAAGAAGAGAAGGACCATAGGTGGTTCACATAGGAGAGATCAGTAGTAAACCTTACACTGCAAAAGCCATATTGGTGATCAGGAAAAAGGGTATGAGATTTTAAGAGTTAAAGAAAGTGAAAGTTAAGGAGAATTTTGAAAACTTTAGAGACTGTAGAAATGAGAGCAATGAAGCAATTGTTAGAAGGATTAGACTTGTCTCCATTTATAGGGATGGGCTGATTGAAGGCATGCTGCCTAGATGAAGTGAAAGTATAAGTTTTTAGACAGAAATTAATTTAGAAAACAAAGATTGGAGCTAGCTCAGAGATACACCTCTTTAGAATGTGAGGAGATATGCCTTCTGGTCCATGTGCCTTGTACACCCATAGCTGGGAGAGAACTCAGACCTTGTTTGAGGAAAGTATAGAAGTGGATATAGATTCTGTAGAAGGAGGTGGCTGGAAGAGGTAGGAGTAGAATAATCTAAAGAAGAGCTAGAGGAAAATGTTTTAGATGCAAAATGATTGGCTCTATCATCAGAACAGTTAGGTATGAATTGATCAGTTCAGAAAAGAGAAGGAAATGACTGTGTTACAATAGTTGATGGAGATACTTTTAATTGAAAACAATATGGACTTATTAGTTGGAGAAGAAGTCAAGTCATCACACTTTCTGTTCTTGAAAGCATACTTGATTCTACTGAAACAGCTTTGCAGTGATTTGGAGCAGATAATAGAATGGAATTCAGGAGGAGGAAAAGTTTCATGGCCCTAATGTGGCAAATGCCAGTGCAAGAGTAATCAAACCATGATTTAATGTTTAAAAGGGGCATAAGACTTCATCCCAGCTAAGATGACCCTGGTATATGATCAGCACAACTGGAGTCATCCTGGTTAGTGAAGTAGTGCTAGTCCCAAGGAAAGTCATGATAAGAGTTTCACAAGGAAGACAATGCCATCCTACAGTGTAAGTTGACTTTAGATGGTGGATGTGCTCATTTAGAAATGATGGAAATGAGATTGTGATTAGAAGCCCCAATAGAGACATAATTATAGTATCTGTAGTTGGAGGGTTCATTGGGAAGCAATTAGGTTGAATGTGTTAGAGGAGCAATTGTGATGATCAGGAACTTGTGTAGGTTTTTTTTTTTTAATTGTTCCAGTCCATTAAAAAGAGAAAAAGAAAGAGCCTCAACTCCATCCAGATGATCCCAAGCCTGTCGTTGTGATGTTCATTGTATTCCCTTTCATAGCAGATTTCTGTTCATGATTGTTAAGATATTGCAATTCTCTGTTTAGAGGATTGCTGCTCATAGATATAAAGAGAATATTTCATGGCAGAAAGTCAGATATTTGAAGAAGTTGGAGAAAATTTGCTAACTCTAAAAGCAATCATCTCCTGTGCCTATACTTATTTTTGGCCATCTTGCATTGCTGGACTTATGACCTTACTATGAATAATTTAACAGCTTTGACTGCTGTGTGAGAAGCTTGATGATAGTTGGGTCAGCTTTGGTATTTGAGTTATTGAGCATTACAAGATGTAAGTAAATGAATCACTGAATTTCCTCAGTTGTTTTCTTTAAATTAGAATGCAATTTAGAACTGAAACTTGCAGATGATATGACTGGTGTCTCTGTTTGAATTTTGCTTTTGGAAAGATGACCATTGATTGTCTGCTGTTTTATAAGAATGCAAGTCATACTGATGCAGGACAAGTTGTATGTTGAGTTATTTTGTATTGCATTGAATCTTATTTTTGCCACATTATCTTAAGGCAACTAAAGGTAATGCTCAAGTTGCTAGCATGTTGCAAAGATGATTCTTTGATTCAGAAAATTGATTTCATTCTTGAGTCTTTTTGAAGCTTTTTAGTCCATCTTTGCAATTAATACCAAATTTGAGGAATTATTTAGATTATTAGAGAAGCAGATATCCTTGCTTTTTGTCACTAAGCAGGATGGGTTGGAGAACTGCAAAGTAATGGCCACAAATGGTGCAAATATATATGCATTTGATCTGCCATGTGTAAGTGGGCATGGAATTAATGATAAAAGTAAAAGCAAAAACCATTCCCCTAACCCTCTGTTAATCTCACAGGGTATGTACTGAACACCCCCCTTCCTTTCAGGTTCATAAACTTCACCACCAATAGATGGTAGCAGCAAGGCATTTATTGATCTCGTTACCCTCCTAAAACTCCTGATAGAGACCATATCTAGTCTCATTGCTGCCCTGTTCATCCTTGCTGGAGTACATGTGCACCCTGCAGGTCTAAACTAGGTTACATTTTTATTTCTTTGTCATTTATGATACAATTAAATGAAGATCATCTACTGCAAGAGAAAGAGAATGTGGTTGCCTTGCATTTTCTGTTCATTATTGGTTTCCTTTGCTGTCTCAGAGGTCCAGACAAGTTCAGATCAAGGATTTTATTGGACAGTGTGTTTGGAATTTTCAGGACAGTGTTTTATCTTGATCCCCATAGCTCATATCTTCAGATCAAGATTTTTAGTCTATGCTTAAGTTTGATGTAGTCTATGTCACTAATTTTGAAATACTTTATTAAGAAAACTGATGATGTTCCTCTAGTTTGGAGCACCAGTTGATATGTTATAAGTTCTTGTACTTTTTAAAATGTAACCAAACAATAAAACTTACAATTAAATCTTTACTGGGAAGCTGATACTGTTCTTGCACAGTTGGAAAAAGTCCATTGTTGATTTCTTTGAGTTTAATCTGTTATTTTCCCACATTTTCATATGATTATAGGATTTTTATTGTCATTAACCTGACTGCAGGCTGTTGCAGATATGAGATGAAGGGTATATCTCCTTAAACGCTTAGTAGGTGGTAGTTGGTAGGCAGCCACCGACCAGGGAGGTATATTACCATTACTACCACCTGGTTATCAGGATGATTAGTGAAGGCTGTGTAGTAAGCCAGCACTCTAATGGTTGTCATGTTACACTCCTTTGATCTAGGTAGCTGTCTTTTCTTTCTGACTCTCCCACTCATGCATTGCTGGCATTCTGTGCACAAACATACATTCTCTCTATATCTTACATAACATTTGACAACACTTAACTTACACAACTTAGTCTTTGTAACTCTAGATTTTCCTTTGGTGAGCATTGTGTACTAGCCTTGCCTTTTGGCAAAATGGTAGGAGCAATAGATAGAAAAATAGATAGAAAATATAGTAGGGAGGAACATTATGCAGGAGCATTAGGTAGAAACATAAGGTAGAAGAAATAGGTTTAAACTTTAGGCTGGAGCATTAGGTAGAAGTAGTAGGTTTGAACTTAAGTCAGGAGCATTAGGTAGAAGTAGCCAGTAGGAACATTAGGTAAGAACCTCTGGAAACACTGTGCTAGAGCTACCCTCTGCCAGTGACCTGTTAAGGGTGCACAGGTATATGAAGATTGTCAGCATAGGTCATTTTACAGTTAGTATGGTAGTTTGATGAAGGTTTTCAATAAGTGACTGTGCTGTAGAGCATTTAGAAATAGTTGTGTGTGTGCTGTTTTTAGATAGAATGATTAAACTTGTAGTGTTTGGTACTAGTTGTATATTTTCAGATACTGTATGTCATTAACTTCCTATGCTTCAGATTATAAATGAAAGATGTCTGGTTTGGCAGGGACAGCTTTTTAGTGAAAAAGTAAAGAATTTTAAGTAAATGAATTTTAATTTAAGTTAAGTTGTTACCTCTAGAATATCCCTTCTTGGCTGCTAGTACATCTCACTTGTAACTAGACTGCCATGACTAACAGAAAGATGCAGAAGAAAGGCAGTTTGAGGAAATGTGCATGGGTGCAGTAAGATAGTCATTATAGATATTTTGCTGTTAGTTTGGGAGTTTGACAAAGATTTTTCATGAGTGACTGTGTTGTATACTAGGAAGAAATGGATGTGTGTTTGTGTGTACTGTTTATAGATAGACTGATCCAGCTTGTAATGTTTGGTACTAGTTTTATTTTTTTCAGATACTGTATATCAATAACTGACTAAGCCTCAGATGATAAATGAAAGATGTCTGGTTAGGTTGAGATGCTGTTTGAATGATAAAGTAAGATATTTAAACAAATACGATTTCATTAAAGTCAAACTATTACCTCTGAAATATCAGCTCTTTGGTTGTCAGTATATCTCATATATACCCAGACTGGCTTGACTAACAGTCTTGCAAGCTGTCTTGATTCTCACTTTTCATTCTTATTGAAGGTAAATAGAATTTTTATGTTTTCCTTTACAGACAATAAATTCTGAGGAAGAGATGTGTGACCATGTTCGTGAATGCCATGGAGATTTACCCTTTATCTGTATTATGTGTGGGCAAAGTTTAAGAACTAATGCAGCTTTCCAGAGACACATGGACATTCACAAGGGTTTACGTGGAAGTGCTTGTGAGGTATGTGCTTTCTGTTGAAATTTACTGTACTGGGATGAAAGCTTCAGAAAATTATCTCATGCTCTAAGTGAACATGGATTTGGAGCTACCTTTTTTCTTGTAATCCATGTTGCTGATATCCTTTCATCTAGTTACACATTTGACTTGCTTAGTTTCAAGATTCAGAATATACCACAACACAAGAATCACTCTAGCTATCACTCATTACTAAATCACTCCCATTTCCATGAGTTGGATGTGGTAAATACAACCTCTCTTATTGTTCATTAACTGCATCCTCAACCTATGCCCAGTATGTTAACATAGAACATGAAATCCACACTTTTCTAAGTATTTCATACTTTTCTCTGTGCACACTAACTTTTAGATTTTGTCTGCTCATCAAAGCTTTTAGTGTACGCTCAATTATTCTCCCTTGCAAAACTCAGCTGCCATCATCTGCTTTCCCATTGTCATGTTTATTGAACTTTATTCCTAAACATCTAAACTTGTCCGTAGTTGTCAGTTCTTCACCAGTTAAACTGATATTATGTTGTGAAATCCTATCTCTTTCAGAAACAAGTTTAATTTTACTTGCATCCTTGTTCTGTACATTCCCTTATGGCGGTCCATTATTCACGCCAACTCCTCCTCTGATTCAGTAAACAGCATATGTCATATTTCATATGTAGGATTAAATTTGATAGAATTAAAGAATCTTTTGATAACTTTTATTCAGTTTGAGAATTAAACTCAATCAATTTTATTAATTTCTTGTCATCAGGCTTGACTATGATATTTTACTTTTGACAGATTTGTGGACAGACTTTTTCTCGAACAGAATATTACCGAGAGCACAAAAGGATTCATACTGGAGAAAAGCCATACAAATGTGAAACATGCAAGAAAACCTTTAGTAGATCTAGTAATTTATACACTCATATGAGAGTAAGTAAAAGTACATCTGTACAGTATATTATTCTTGAGTTTTCTCTGTGCATATTGATTTTATTACAGTATTTCCTTATATCTTTATTCTTTTCCTTCCTTTTTCCCTTAACATTATAGGATAACTAATAACTGAATAGTTGAAGGAATTTGAAATGTGGAAAGAAAAAGAAGCAGAAAGCAAGAAAAGGATACAGGAAGAAAATAAGGATTTGAAAAGAGTGAAGGGTAGAGAGGTTGAGGAGGAAGTGGAAGGTAAGGAGTGAAATAAAGGAAGAGTGATGTATGAATAAGAAAGGAATAGAGTTGCCCCATCGTACACACATACTTTTGCTTTAATATTTATGAGAACAAGATGAAAAGAATGAGTGAGAGACAGATAATGAAAGTGAATGAAGGAAAGAGTGTGTGAGTTGAGGGGAGAGAATTGAGTTTTGTGGGGGGTTTTATTTGTATGTGTGTGGTTACTTACTTATGTGGTATTTCAGTGGATTATACTGATAGATCCTATTCTCTTGAAATTTATTTACTTCACTGTCGTACAACCTTTTAAGCCTCTGTATAATTCTACATTCACCGTTGCCTCATTTATTATACTCATATTTTTCCTCAACACTAATACTATGTAAGTACTTCAGATTTTTTCTAAGAAGCATCTCGCTTAGTTTGTTGCTATATTGTTTCTTCACCAGTGTCTTTGGATCTTTAATTGAACCTTTAATTGTTGACATTATCAACTTCATTTAGAAAATTGAAGTTTGTAATCAAGCATACCCATATTATTTCTCTTCCAGGGTAAGCAAAATTCTAGCCATTGCTCTCTTTCTTATTTCCAGGCCTGCCTATCTTACCCTTCGCTGAGTTTTATCTATAAGGTTTTTATATTTCTTCATGTAATATGACGAAACTTTAGATGCATATTCTAATTTGGGTCTAAGTTTTAAGTAGGGGATTGAACTTTTCCCTGTGTTCTTCATTGCAGTTCTAATGTTAGTGAGTAGACAGTCTGCTTCCTTAACCCATTCATTGCACATTAATATTTGGTACTGTATGTAAACATCATAAGGGTAAACACATCATACAACTTGTGTAACAGTAGAGGCCTATCTCTGTAAGCATCATATGGTATATGAATGGGTTAAAGATTCTCCAGTCATGGTGTTCTGGTGATAGTTTGGTTATAGTGTTGATCCCCCAAGTCCTTTTCTCACAAATCTGTGTAGCTTATTTCCTGCTCAATTATGTCCCATCTTCTTTGACGATACTTTTCTGAGTTGATGCAAGCCTTGGTTTTCCTTATTTCATTCATGATCTGGGTTTCTTCTACCATCATTTTCAAGTATAAATCTGGTTTTTCCATCATGTCATTTACATAGACCTAGTTTTCAGTCCTTTAGCATGTCACTGATAACCCCATCTTACTTAGGTTCCTTTGACCTGCGTCTAATATTTCCTTCCAGTTCCTGTAGTGTTTGGTTCATCAGAAGATGCTTCATCTTATGCCAACCTGGAAATCCATCTTATTTACCCTCCTTCTATATGGGACACTCAAATGCCTTTTAGCAGTCCAAGAACACTGAAATCACCTATACATTTCTTTGGTCTAAAACAGAGCTCACTCTTTCAAAGAAGCCCCTTTTCTTAGAACCTTTGTTGTCTCTCACCTGGGTAGTTTCTCTTTTCCAGGTAATCATCTCTTTGCTTCCATTTCCAGCATTTTACATACCACTCTCATCAGAGATACTGGTCTGTAGCTCAGTGTAATTTCCGTCTCCTTTAAAGGTAGGTACAATATTTCCTCTCTTCTGTTTGCTTGGCTCTACACCTTTGTCCAATGGTTTTTTGAACAGTATTTCAGGTGACCAATCAGGTGTTTCTGCACACTCCTTTAGAGACTTCATCAAAACCAAATTCTGTATGTGGGTTGACTTCCAGATAACTTCAGTTTTGTATTTTGTCCTCCCATCATGTCTCAGTTGGTGTCCAAGTATCTTTCACTTTGAATATTCCTTTAAACTTATCATTTAGTTCTTTGTATACTTTCTTATTTTCCACAATGCATCTTGGTGAATCACTCAACCTGATTATTTCTGTTTAACTGGCAGTTTATCCCTTATTTATATGTGAAATAGTGATGAATTTTTCCCTGCTGCAGTTTTCTTTTCAAAGTTCCTCCACTTTCCTTGTTACTTTCATTCCTTGCTTTTGAATACCTTTTAAAATCTACCTGGCTGTTGTGCTGCTTGTATCATCTTCAAAGTGTATCTCTGTTTTCTTTTATTTCTTGACATCTTTTATTAAGCCTTGTCTCTCTTTTGTAATCATACCTTTCTGCTTACCTTGCCTTTCTAGTTACACATGTCTTGTCCTTTTCATTTTAGATTTCATGGAGCTTTCCATAACAATATTCTGTAGTCTGACCATGGAATTCTATTTCCCAGTTATTTATGAATGAAAAAAATACCAACCATGGCTTGTCAGTGAGGGCAATGTCCCTAGACATGGGCGGGCAGGCACTTTTGGATTAACGTGAGTCAAAAAATAAGCTGTCATCTGGCTAGGCTGGTCGCTGCTGTGATATGTTAACCTACTGAAATTGGAACCCATTTAACTGCCAGCCAGAGGAAGGATGAACACTTTGGTGAGCTGTGTGCCATCTTCCCATCCCAGGGTTCAACCCCAGGCCAAGAGATCAGTTATCAGTAATGGTAACACAATACCAATTTATGTACCAATATCTCCCACTCTTTAATTTCTGGTGTTAGAATATCTCTTTGAATCTGGTTTCTTAGATATTTTTTGTTTTGCACTCACTATCCATGTCGTCAGATTCAAGCACTACATAATCACTTTCTCAAAGCGGTGTATCTTATGTGATATCTTCTACTTCCAACATATTAATTTTAAAGATGAGATCCTTCATTGATGATGAATCATTCCCACTGACTTAAGTATGCTCATTGACTTGCTGATACAAAAAGATTTTTTGTACTCACTCCTCAGAATTTGTATCCATGAGAATTCAAGTATTCTCATTCTTTTTCATTAATGTTAGAATCCCCCATTTTGAGAACTTTCCTGCTTTCCCTACCATCCTGATTTTGCCTTATTTTTAAGATTGCAGTTTTACTTCATAAAAATCTTTAGGGGATTGTAAATTTTCAATGCTTGTGTTTAAGTATTCCCCCTAGGTACTTTTGCAAAATTTTTCTTTTTGATACTTATTTGCTATTTCCCACACAAGTGAAGTTGCTCCAGGAACAGGCAAAGAAGTAGCCTCCTTCACTCTCTAGCTGTTATGTGTAATGCAACAAGACCACAGCCCTCTAACCACAACCAGGACCCACAGACCTTTCCATGGTTTCTCCTGATTGCTTAACATCCCTTAGTTAAGTCCACTAACAGCACATCACACCATGTAACCCACATCATTCCAATTTACCTTGTCCCATACAGACCTTACTCCCTCCTGCATGTCCAGATCCCAAGCTTTCAGAACCTTTTGCACACCATCATTCTGTCTCCATTCCAGTCTATTCATTTTCTTTGCCCCCTCCACTGCTGACACATTACATCCTCTTCATCAACCTTTCCTTACTTATGCTCTTCATGTCCAAACTATATCAACAGAATCTCTTCATCTGTCTCAATCACATTCTTCTTATTACCACACTTCTTTCTTACTGTATCATTTCGTACTTGAGCAACCCTGCTCATACCACTTATTGTCACAAATTCACCCTTTCCCATGGAAGCTTACCTATAGCCCATGCCTCGCAGCCATACAACTCTGTGGGGACTACTATACCCACAAACATGCCCATCTTCACTCTCCCAGATAGTGACCTCTCTTTCCACACATTTCTCATTGCTCCCAGAACTTTCACCCGCTCACCCACAGTACGACTGTCTTCTGCTCCCATGGTTCCACATCTGCTGACATAGCCAGTCCCAGGTATCTAAAACACTGCAGTTGATCCAAGTTCTCTCCATTCAGACTGACATTCCAAATAACCTGTTTCTCTTCTCTATTAAACCTATGACTCTTTATTCACATTTACTCTCAACTTTTGCATTTCACATGCTCTTCCAAACTCAGACACCAGCTCTGGTAGTTTCTTGCTTGAATTTGCCACCAGCACTGTGTCATCAGTAAACTATAACTTGACTTACCTTTAGGGTCCTGCCCAGCACCAACAGACTACATACATATTCCTCTCTCTAAGATCCTTGCAATCACCTCACCATCCCATTCTATTCATGTTTCTTTAGGTATTTCTTATTGATCTTATTGATCTGGAGAAAACAAATGACAGAGTTGTGCAGAATGCTGTATGGCATGTGTTAAGGACATATGTGATAAGGGAAACAACTGTTGGATTGTGTGAAATCTTTCTGTAGAGAAGCAAATGCATGTGGAAGAGTGAATGGAGAGTTGAGTGAAAGTTTCGACATACACATAGGTGTGAGGCAGGTCTGTGGCTAGAGTTATAAGAGAGGTGAAAGCAAAAGTAGGTAAAGGGGGTGCAGAGATGGAGTTTTGTGGTGAAGTATGGTGCTTAGTGACTAGCTTATTTGCAGATGATATTGTGTTGTTTGCTGAAAGTGAAGAGGAGTTGCAGAAGGGTTTAAGTGTGTTTTATGATGTTTGTAAGAATAGGCAATTGGAGATAATGAGATTGAAGGAAAGTAATGGTGTTTGAAAGGAAAAGGAGTGAAAGTATAGGTTTTGCAAAAGTGTATAGAGTGAAAGATATGGGTGGAGAAAGACTGGAAGAGGTAAGAGAATTTGTCTTTTGCAGTTATCTTGGGTAAATTTGGTGAAATGAAAGAAGAGATAAGGGAAAGAGTAGTACAGGGGAGAAGACTCACTGGGTCCCTTAATAGAATGATGAAGGGTAGGGAAAGGATGAAGGGACAGCATATTCCTCCTGACCCTGACCCCTGCAGCTGAAACATGGATGTGGAATGAGTTGCAGAGACCAAGAATGTAGGCTATGGAAATTAGCTGTTTGAGAGGGGAATGTGGTATGACTACATGGAATGAAGAAAGAAATGAGGAGGTTTATGAGAGGTATGGTATGGAAGGGAATGCAAAGGGAATCAATTGCGAAGTGGTAGATTTGGTGAAAGATAGTACTTTAAGGTGGTTTGGGCATGTGGAAAGAATTAAATATGGGGAGTTTACAAGGAAAGTGTATGTTAAAATGATTAAAGGGGTTGGTGCAAGAAGAAGGCCACCTGTAGCATGGGGAAATGAGAGTGGGAAAGTATTTGAGGGAAAGAAATGGAAGAATGCATGGAATGGTGTATGCAAGTGAGGCATGTAAGGGCAGGGATAAGAGGGGACTTTTGCTGTGACCACCCCCTTGGTTCAAGTTCCCGGAGGGAACAGGCATCATAGGTATAGAGAGATAAAGGATTAGGCAAGTGAAGACAATTTTCATCTGTTCCTGCTACTACTTTGCTAAGGCAGGAAATGGCAATTTAATTCTAAAAGTTGACATTTAACCTTTGTTAGGTATAAAAATGCATTCTATGAAGGTTACAGTATATTCAGACGACAATCTGTGGACCCATGTACAGTAGTGTCTTGATTTATCATGATTTGATGTACAGATCTCGATATAGGGCAGGCACCTAAATTACTCCCATTATATCATTCTCACACGAGCTGTCATGATATAATGTGAGCCCAACTGACTGTGCTCCTTTTGAATACCAATGCTGTACATGCGATGCTGCCCATACATCCATTATCTGTTAGTATTCAAAGAGTAAGGATGCATCATTTGTCACTCATGCATACATTTTTTTCACTTTACGTAATTGGCGAAAAAATCATCATGGTATTTTTGTCATCTTGTGACAGATCTACGATGCCATTCGCTGTGACAATCATATTGTTCACTTGCACAACACTTTTAAACTCATAGAGTCAAACCTCTGTTGATTTGTGTTTATAATACTTAAAACGTGCTTGTCCTGGTCAAGATGGAATGAGTGCAATTTGCTTTGACTCAACCTCTGTACCATCAGTTCTGACCGCTTAAGGGTTTTTATCTTGCAGTGTCCACCTTTTCAATATCCTTGGGGTTTTAATCTTTTAATACACCTTTCCAGCATCTTTCAGCTTTTTACCTTTTGATATATTCATATATAATTACCCTTTCCCATCTTATTATTTGTAGGAGGCAGTGTGATCATGTTTAGAGTTCACTTTTGTCATCAGAATCATTATTAGCGAAACATCCAGTATTGAGCCATTTTTTCAGATGGAGAGATTCAGTATTTCATACTTGTTACTTTATATTTTCTCTTTTTTTTTCTGTGCCTTGTTTGTGGGAGTATTGTTTGGATGTACACCATCTTATAATGAAACATTCCTGCTTTCCATATCCTCTCTGTTTTGGTTATAACATTTTTCTGTAATATGCTGGATATCCATTGATTATCCATGAATCACTATATACTTTTTCTATATGGGAGATGGTAGAAGAGTAAGATTCAAAAGTACTAAATCCATGTAGGATGTGTCTACTCTTTCCTGATTATATGAACAGTAATACAAACAATGTTTTGTCAGTAACTCTTTTCACCTTGAGAACTTCCAAGGCACACTAAGTCTAAAACAGTGTTTACAAAATTGCATTATATATTGAAATTGGACTTTGTAAATATTTCATAACTATGCATTTGTTCTTACAGATTCACAATAATGAGGAGCAGCGCCACATCTGTAATGTGTGTATGAAATCATTTGCTCGAGCAGATAAGTTAAAGGACCACATGATTCGTCATTTACAAATTAAACGTTATGCATGTCGATTATGTCCAAAGGCTTATAATGAAAAAAGAGACTTAACTAAGCACCTAGAAAAAGTACACACTGGCCATGCTGGTCTCGATACATGACAAGAAGTTGAAGTAGGCAGTTCATGTAAAAGCTTTCATCACATATTGGATGTATCATTTTAACCACATCAGTATTGTTTCATATTTGAGCAGCAGTATTGTATAGGAAATCATCAAACTTATTGATAATAAAGAGTGAAGTAGTGGTTGACGTCTGCATGATGCTAATTTTGAATTACTTAAGGGGAAAATGGTATATACATCTTGGACTGTATTTCTACTTATCTCTTTAATAAAAAAAAAGTCCATGCATATCTTTCAATTATGTCCTTATGCTTTCTCTAATGTATATTGTATAACTGTATTTATATCAAGAATAAAACAACAAAGCATCAGAAACCAGTTTTAAGATTGAGAGACTTTTTCTCACCAGGTTGTCCCATTCATAAGTGATGCCTATGGTGTTCCATCATTAAGGCTCAGGTTGGACAGAAAATTATTTGCATATCATTTGAATATTCCTACTAAGGTAAGTGGGGATTATGTAAATATGCATATTCACTGAATTACAAACCCTTTAATCATTCACATCTATGTTGAGCCTACAATTAGAAGTATTTAGTATAAATTAAACTGCATCTCACTTACAGAAGAGGTTTAGAAATACTGTACTACTTTGTAGTAGACAGTCTGAAAAGGGAGTAATTCTTTCATCTCTTGGAATTATTTTCCCCTCACCTTTGCCATATAATAGGTACTTATGCCTAATGCCACAGCAGCTATGAAAATCCATACAAATAGATTCATTATGAAGAAGCAAGTGTCTCCCTTGAAGAAATAAAAAATGTGTAACTAGCAAATTTAATTCCTGTGTATTCCCTGTGTGTTGCAGGTGACTTAAATGGGCAGGGTATGGAAACCCTCCCCTCCTTTCAGTTCAGTTTCTAAAACCTGGAACAGAAGAATGAATCAAGTAAGGAGAGCTTATCCTCCATGAAGGTTCACGATAGAATGTCTGAATGAGTGTGAATGTAACCAGGACGAGAAAAAATAAAGAATAACTATGTTTGGGAAGGGGAAATTGGATGTCATAATTCCAAGTGAAATGAAACACTAGGGGAAGAATGGTTATGAAATGTGACAGGGATAAAGTCAGGGCATAGTGTGTAGCCCTGCCTTTTGGGAAAATAGTAGGAGCTATGAACAGAAGTAGTAGGTAGGAAAATTAGACAGGAGCATTTGGTAGAAGAAGTAGGTAGGAACATTAGCTGGAAGCATTGGGTAAAAGTAGTAGGTTTAAACATTAGGTAGACGCATTAGGTAAAAGTAGTGGGTGGGAATGTTAGGCAGGAGCCTCTGCCAATGACCTGTTAAGGGTGATGCACTAATGGCTTAGAAGCAGCACCAGAGTTCACCATTTATGGAGACTCTTTTGCTATGGCCAACCCCTCAAGGGAGTTCCATAAAGGGAACAGACATCAGAGATATAGTTAGACAGTGAGAAGATGATGGGTGAGAGCTAAGAAAATGAAAACACTTTTGCTGAAAGGTGAGTTGTGGGAATATGTGAACGGGTGTAAGGAAGTAAGCCCCAGACTGATGTGTGTAGGACCGAAAGTGGATTGTGAGAGGTGGGTGATTGTTGATATTTATGAACCTACAATGAGAGTAGGGAGGAAAAAAGGCAATACTTTTAGGAGAAGCTGAGAGAATATCAGCATTTTTGATGTGAGGGACGAAGTATTATTGATGGGTGATTTGAATGTGAGAGTTGGTAATTTGGTAGTTGAGGGGATCATTGGTTGGCACTGGGTACTCTGTATTCTGATGAAAAAGGTGCACAACTTGTGGATATGAGTGCTGAAAAAGGACTATTGACTGGGAATTCCTGTTTTAAAAAGAGGGACATACATAAGTGTACATGGCTGAATGGGGAAGTTAAGTGGTCACTGTTGGATTATGCACCAATTAATAGATGTGCACAAGAGAGACTTTGTGAGTGTGCTGAGAGGGCTACTTAGTGGGATGTTTGATCACTGTATTGAGGAGGCAAGGGTGAAGGTGTGTAGAAACTTTAAGAAAAGCAGAAATGATATGAGTGGGAAGGTGATGAAAGTGGGTGAGCCTGAAAAAGAGGTTTTTGTGATGAAGTACTGGGATGGGAGAAGGTGAGAATTAATAAAGCTGGGGATTTGGCAGGGAATGGGAGGTATTTAGGGAAACAGTGATTACATGTGCAAGAGGAGTGTGTGACAGGCAGAAAGGTGGTATGTGGGCATGTGAAGAAGAAAAATGAGTGATGGGATGAGGATATCACATTGCTAGAATAAGAGAAAAGAGAGGTGTGTACGTTTTACTTGCAAGGAAGATGTATATGAAAGAGTGGCTGGAGGTCAAGAAGTTGTATGGGCTGAGAGAGGGCAAATGAGAGTTGGGGTATGCGGTTATCAGCAAACTGTAAGGAAAATAAGAAAATGTTTTTGAAGGAGGTTAACAGCATGAGAAGAAAGTGAAGCATTAATGAAGGGACGAATGGGGAAGTGGCAACAGGTAGAGGTGAGGTGAGGTGAGCATATGTAGTGAGGACTTTGTGGAACTGTTGAATGCGTTTGATAATAGGATGGCAGATGGGGCATGTTTTGGATGTGGTTTGAAGAAGAGAAAAGGTAGTGAAAGCCTTGTGTAATGATAAAGTGTGACAAAGTTGCTGGAGTGGATGGGATTATAGTTGAATTTCATAAGGGGTCACTTGTTTTGTTGACTAATTAGTTAGGATTTTCAATAAATGGTGAGGAAGCAGAGAATTAGTGGAATGCCTGTGTAGTGCCATTCTATAAAGTCACTAGAAGCAAAAATAATGATTCATATTCATAAATACAAGTTTGTTGAATGAAACTGAAAAGTTATATTTGTGAGTGGCCACTGAGAGGGTGGTGAAAATGTACTGAGCATCAGACTGGGGAGGAACAGTGAAGTTTCATGAGTGGTAGAGGGTGTGTGATTCAGGTATTTGTTTTGAGGAAATTGTTTGAGAAATTCTAAGAAAGGAAAGGAATTGTATGTGACATTAATGGATCTGGAGAAAGCATATGGTTTTAGTGAAAGAAAAGAATATGTAAGAGGCATTTATGAATTGAGAGAAAAAATATGGCAGGGTTCGTGGAGATGCTTTGTGTACGATGTTACAAATACCTGATATAGGAGGAAAGATATTTGAAGCGGCATGTTTTTAAAGAGAGTAAGATGTGTGTAAGTAGGAAGAGAGGAGGGTGAATGGTTCCAGGTGAAGATGGGCCTTCAACAGCTTTTGGTTTCACCCGACAGCCTCATATACCCTGGTTCAGCCCTCCTGCACATTCAGGCCCTTACCTTCAAAGCATTTTTTCCTGCATTATTCTATCTCTTCCTTAGTTTCCCCCCATTTCCTTGCTTTCTCCACTTCTGACATGTATGCTCTCACTTATCCTTTCCTCATTCATGCTCTCCAAATGTCCACACCATTCAGTGTGTCCTCTTCAGCTGTCTAATACATTCTCCTCTTACTGTCATACCTCTTCCTTACCCTATAATTTCTTATAAGCAACTTCTCACACTGCATATTGTCCTCTTACATTTCAGTTCCAACATATTCACTTGTCATCTTTACATTTTTGTCTAAGACCAACACCTTGCATCCATACAGCACTGATGGGACTATTATACCCTCAAACAAACCCTTCTTTGCCCTTAAAGATTGTGACCTTTTTTTCCACACACTCCTCAGCGCACCTGGATTCTTTGAGTTACCACTCACTTTATGGCTCACTTAAACTCCCATGGTTCCATTTGCTGCCACATCCACTCCCATACATTTAAAATGCTTCACTTTCTCCAATTCTCTCCATTCAAACTCACTATAAATAACCCTGTTTCTTCACTGCTAAATCTAATAACCTTGCTTTTATTCTCATTCATTTGCAGTTATCTTCATTTACTTGTTCTCAATCTCAAAACCAGCTTTTGCGGTTTCTCTTTTGAATCTGCTATCAGTGCTGTGTCATCAGCAAACAACAATAAACTCACCTCCAAGTCCCCTTCAATTTCAACAGACTGCATACCTGCTCCTCTCTTCAAGACTTGCACTCATATCCTTCTCCACCCCATCCATAAACAAATTAAGCAACCATGATGACATCACACGTCCCTGCTCCAGACCCACCTTTATCTGGAACTAACCATCCTCCTATCTTCTTACTTGCACACATGCCTTAGAATCTCAAGTCTTCACTGCTCCTACCAGCTTTCCTGCTACATCATGTACATAGTTGCAACTCCTTCCACAAAGCATCTCTTTCAACCCTATCATATGCCTACTCCAGACCCACAAATGTCTCATGTAAATCCCTTTGTTTCGCAAGGTATTACTTGTTCACACTCTTCAAAGCAAATAGAAAGAAATATGGAAGTTGTCACAGCACTGGCCAATGCTGTGTATACAGATGGATCCACTGATCGCAACACTGAAAGTCTAGGATGCAGTCTTCATTGTAAGAAATGGCGATACAGTCTTCTGGAAGAATTCAGACAGTAGCTCCAATCAATAAATGCACTATGTTTTGGGCCTCTTAATATGCTCCCACGTGTAATCAACAATCTGGTGTATACACAGATTTGCAATGAGCCACTGAAGCACTTTAGTGCAGCAAATCTAGGGTAACTTATAGCTCACATTACAAAGACTTAAACAATGTTAACAGGTGGTCATCTAATGAATTACCAGTCACAAGTAATCAAGGGGATGAACAAGCTGACAGTGCTGCCAGAGGTGCTGTGAGGAATCAGTTTGGAGATGAAAATGTCAACCAGTCATGAACAACAGACCAAGAAATTCACCATAGTGTTCATGCACAGAGAACACGAGAAGGTTACAAGAAACAAATCCTTGAATCAGCGTCAGCAAGATGATACTTTCTGACAACTGTCTATGAAAGACTATCACTGTGCGAAGGAATGAACAGGTGGGAGGAGAGCATACTATATTAGGCTACCCATGCAAATGGGAAATGGACTTCGATGTACATGCAGATCATGTATGCTAACTCTGTGCCAGAGCAGCTGAACAGCCTTTGAAGCTCTTCCTAACTATATTCCCTGAGAGACAATGGCCTGCAGCCACCTCTGATACCAGAGAAGATTGCAAGTAGGATAATCACTACCTAGTGTCCTAAAACTCTTACTTTCTCACTTAGCATCCACCCCAAGATTCCAATAAAATTTCTTTTTCGAGGGAAAAGGGACTCCATCCTCAATACAGTGAGGTGTTTGCATTTCAACAGTACAAGTGTCAGTGGCTCTGCACATAAAGACATCACTACATTTCTATGGTTACATTATTACCAGATTCTTAAGTCTCATCAATGCATTCTCATGATCAAGTAGCATTATAGATCTCTTATTCTCGACGATGTTAGTGTTATAATCTTGAAGATAATGTTCAACTGTACCTTTTACTTCTGCAAAACAAATCTACTACCAGGTTATCACTCACTTATTTGACCACATCATTGTGAAATTCTAATATTATTTTTTTTTACACTGTAGGGGGCCGGACTGAAGCCGAGCCTCATTTGGGGGCCTCACCACACTTCACTCTAAATCACACACTCTAAGTGGGAGAATGTCCTAGTAAAAAAATTGAAAGTGTAGGGTGTCTGACAATATTTCCTACTTTCTGATGGTTGCCATACAACGGTCGGGATTAAGGGGCCCTCTTAGCAGCAGTGGCTCCACACTGAGCAAATAGAGCATACATGAAGGGCTGGCCCTGTTTACAAAGACTGTTACATTCCTTAGTTTTATAACTGCAATCATTATGTATTGTTTCCTTCGAAAGTATTACATAAATATTGTTATATCTAGAATACTGAATAATAACAAGACATCTTCCATACTTCTTTCAAGCAAGGAGAGCAGCATTGAAATGAAAGGTCTTCTGGCTTTAGATTTGCATTTATTTGGAAAAACACATAGACAGTATAAATAAGCAGCTTGAAGAGCATAAGGCATATGACATATAAAATCAATGGTGTCCAGTGTGGTCCTCATAATGCATTCAAAAGGACTGATGGCACAAGATAAAGGATAACCATTGGGGGGTGGTGGGGGTACAAAAATACAGTTGAATAATATACAAAATTAATCAATTTGAGTTCATAATGACTAAAAACTAACAATGAATAACAACACAGTAACTAGCATCAAAGTAGAAGAATTGAATATAAGTTATAGGCACATTTACATCATTAGCACCTAATTCTATGAGCGATCTCATTTCAAAAAAAGGACTGCAGTTGACATTGCCTGTAAGTTGAAGATCATTTCGTGAGGCTAAACAGCAATATATAAACGAATTCTCATCATAACCTCCTCTGCTACAATAGATAAACGAACTCTATCAAAACACAATAGATACAACATATGACAAATAACTAGCCATTGTTCTATACCTGTGGTGATTATAGTCCATTTAACTTTGGGGCACTACCATGCACGATGATATCCATATGTCCATATTTTAACTGTTCTACTCTGTATGCTGGAATGCTCACCATATATATATTTTTTTTTCATGAAAACCAATATGAGTTCCGGGAGGAGCGTAAAGCATATATCTTATATTTTGCACAACCTGCTTCTTACCCTTTAAATTCTTGGGAAAACTACTAAACAGTGATGATCCAGCATAATTCGAAATGACAAGTGAAAGCCTATACAAGAGGCCTGGTGTACCTGTGGATGAATTTCAATGTAACTTAACTTCTAATAAGTCAGAAGCAATGTAACCCAACTAATGGCTGGTCTAACGTTACATCTAAATACTTTGAATATGACTTTGATTCACTTCCATTTCCCTTATAAGATACCTTGATGACTTCAACATTATACAGTCGTTGCCTTGAATCAAAGTGGACTTGTAGTGACAACTTATTCTATGTTATCATCTATCAATTGAAGAAGATCTCCTCACTCAAAGTCTCCTCTATCACTGATATATTCTTACTTAACAACATCAAAGCTGAGTCGTCTATATACAACAGAAGTTTTCCACTGCTGCTGTCAAAGGTAAGACATCAGAGTTGACACATATAATACAGGGCCAGGGTGTATCCTCTAATGTCTGTGGTGAAGGACTTAGGGTGCCCATATAAAAAATGACTTACTACACTGTATATTGGTTCCATTAGTGTTATTAGATTCCGCTTGCATGAAGTTACACTGCGAATAATAAAAAAAAAAAAAATCCTCTTAGGCGAGGCCTATATATCATTGTACGCGAAATCTCGTCAAAGAACTTCTCATTCCAAGGATCTCCATTATTTCTTAGCTGTTAGAAGTAATCTTGCTTAGGCTGCTCGAGCCTCTAGAAACAAGGTTCTGGGTAACACCTGAATCCTTTCATAGAGAAAGCTTAGGATAGTAATAAGTGAAAAATAAGATATTGGGACTATCATATCACCCATATTTTTGCCACGTTTGGTCTCTTCAATTGAGGAGGTAAGAAGGCGTAAGCTTTAAAAGTCTTAAAGTATTGAGGTCCATGAAGGTATTTGTCTTTTATAGAGTTCAGATCACAGTATTAACCCTTCATCGCGCGAACACTGAATTGCAAGTAGTTTACCCCTAAAAATATTTTCTATGACCTAGGACTGCAGTTTCCCTGCAATTGGTAGATGGCAGTGTAATCTGGCCGTTCTTTCAAAGCGTTTGTTAGCAAGTACATTGAGCTTTGTGTCTTTGTTGCCTTGTCTGATGTGACGTATCATAACAACAACAACTGAGCAATGTGTGCCATGTAGTAGAAGTTCTGAGACAAATGAAACAAAAATATGTTTTTAATAATGATTGTGGATATGTTAAGATGTCAAGAGTAGATATGTACCACATGAGCTGACAAACTTTGTGTAACATCTGATATGAATGAATAATCAGATTTACGAGGATAAAAAAATGATATAATACTTGCTGAGAGTGAAAATACAAGGCCACGATGGAGGCATCAAACAAGTCTGTTCCTCGACCCACGCTGTTCACATATGTACTTTGTATTTTCTTAGTTTTTCTACCTCTATCCTCTCCATTAAATCATCGGAGTGCGCAGATTAAAGATAAGGTAAGATTTGTTGAAACAAATGTTCTTTAAGATTATGGAAAACTATAATCACAGTTCTAGTCAAATTTCGCAGCATCTGACATTTTCAAATATGGCCTTAATAAGACCTCAATTTATAGCTTACATTTTCTCTATTCGTGGAACTAGACGATTTTCGTATCAGAATATTTATTACTGTAGGAGAAGTGATGTAAAATAGGCGATGTGAATTCATTTTATTACACCCAAGATTAAGTTCCCTTCAAGTGGGCAGGGCTTTGAAACAAAGGCAAAAATTGGAATAAAACAATGATAATAGTTCTAACCAAAGCAAATCTAGGCAAGACATACTACACTTTACTTATCTTTCCCTATTCAAACTAGACAGAGCCTAAACTAGACACCATGAATTCAGAAAGTGAGATTTATACTTTATTTAGGATTATTCTGAGAATTATCCTCATTTAGCCCCCTAGTCTATTCCTTCTTTTGGAAAAGTTAAACTGGAGGGAAGGATTTTCAACTCCCCGCTCCTGCTCCATTAAGTCACCTTCTATGGCATGTAGGGAATACGTGGGAAGTATTTTCCTCCCCTATCCCCAGGAATAATATATATATATATATATATATATATATATATATATATATATATATATATATATATATATATATAAATGTGAATAAGAGCAAGGTTATTAGGTACAGTAGGGTTGAGGGTCAAGTAAATTGGGAGGTGAGTTTGAATGGAGAAAAACTGGAGGAAGTGAAGTGTTTTAGATATCTGGGAGTGGATCTGGCAGCGGATGGAACCATGGAAGCGGAAGTGGATCATAGGATGGGGGAGGGGGCGAAAATTCTGGGGGCCTTGAAGAATGTGTGGAAGTCGAGAACATTATCTCGGAAAGCAAAAATGGGTATGTTTGAAGGAATAGTGGTTCCAACAATGTTGTATGGTTGCGAGGCGTGGGCTATGGATAGAGTTGTGCGCAGTAGGATGGATGTGCTGGAAATGAGATGTTTGAGGACAATGTGTGGTGTGAGGTGGTTTGATCGAGTGAGTAACGTAAGGGTAAGAGAGATGTGTGGAAATAAAAAGAGCGTGGTTGAGAGAGCAGAAGAGGGTGTTTTGAAGTGGTTTGGGCACATGGAGAGAATGAGTGAGGAAAGATTGACCAAGAGGATATATGTGTCGGAGGTGGAGGGAACGAGGAGAAGAGGGAGACCAAATTGGAGGTGGAAAGATGGAGTGAAAAAGATTTTGTGTGATCGGGGCCTGAACATGCAGGAGGGTGAAAGGAGGGCAAGGAATAGAGTGAATTGGAGCGATGTGGTATACCGGGGTTGACGTGCTGTCAGTGGATTGAATCAAGGCATGTGAAGCGTCTGGAGTAAACCATGGAAAGCTGTGTAGGTATGTATATTTGCGTGTGTGGACGTATGTATATACATGTGTATGGGGGGGGTTGGGCCATTTCTTTCGTCTGTTTCCTTGCGCTACCTCGCAAACGCGGGAGACAGCGACAAAGTATAAAAAAAAAAAAGATATATATATATATATATATATATATATATATATATCCACCCTCGTCCGCACAACCCTATCTACAGCCCATGCTTTGCTACCATATAACATTGTTGGAACCAATATTCCTTCAAACATACCCATTTTTGCTTACTGAGATAATGTCCTTGCCTTCCACACATTCTTCAATGCTCCGAGAACCTTTGCCCCCTCCCCCATTCTGTGACTCACTTCTGCTTTCATGCATCCATATACTGCTATGTCCACTCCCAGATATCTAAAACACTTCGCTTCCTCCAGTTTTTCTGCATTCAGACGTACGTCCTAATTATAGGTATTATATATAGGGTGTTTTGGTGGAGGTGGTGTGCAAAGTGAGAGGGTTAGGGAGAATGATTTGGTAAACAGAGAGGAGGTAGTAAAAGCTTTGTGGAAGATGAAAGCCGGCAAGGCAGAGGGTTTGGATGGTATTGCAGTGGAATTTATTAAAAAAGGGGTAGACTGTGTTGTTGACTGGTTGGTAAGGTTATTTAATGTATGTATGACTCATGGTGAGGTGCTTGAGGATTGGCGGAATGCTTGCGTAGTGCCATTGTACAAAGGCAAAGGGGATAAATGTGAGTGCTTAAATTATAGAGCTATAAGTTTGTTGAGTATTCCTGGGAAATTATATGGGAGGGTATTGATTGAGAGGCTGAAGGCATGTACAGAGCATCAGACTGGGGAAGAGCAGTGTAGCTTCAGAAGTGGTAGAGGAGGTGTGGATCAGATGTTTGCTTTGAAGAATGTATTTGAGAAATACTTAGAAAAGCAAATGGACTTGTATGTAGCATTTATAGATCTGGAGAAGGCATATGATAGAGTTGATAGAGATGCTCTGTGGAGGGTATTAAGAATATATGGTGTGGGAGGCAAGTTTTTAGAAGCAGTGAAATGTTTTTATCAAGGATGTAAGGCATGTGTACGAGTAAGAAGAGAGGAAAGTGATTGGTTCTCTGTGAATGTCAGTTTGCAGTAGGGGTGTGTGATGTCTCTATGGTTGTTTTATTTGTTTCTGGATGGGATTTTTAGGAAAGTGAATGCAAGAGTTTTGGAGAGAGGGGTAAGTATACAGTCTGTTGTGGATGAGAGGGCCTGGGAAGTGAGTCAACTGTTGTTTGCTGATGATACAGTGCTGATGGCTGATTCGGGTGAGAAACGTAGAAGTTGGTGACTGAGTTTGGTAAAGTGTGTGAAAGAAGAAAGCTGAGAGTAAATGTGAATAAGAGCAAGGTTATTAGGTTCAGTAGGATTGAGGGACAAGTAAATTGGGAGGTAAGTTTGAAAGGAGAAAAACTGGAGGAAGTGAAATGTTTTAGATATCTGGAAGTGGATTTAGCAGTGGATGGAACCATGGAAGCGGAAGTGAGTCACAGGATGGGGGATTGGGTAAAGGTTCTGGGAGCATTGAAGAATGTGAGGAAGGCGAGAACTTTATCTCGGAGATCAAAAATGGGTATGTTTGAAGGAATAGTGGTTCCAACAATGTTATATGGTTTTAAGTAATGAAATGTTATAAGTAATGAAAGGGTAAGAGAGATGTGGGTTAATAAAAAGAGTGTGGTTGAGAGAGTAGAAGAGGATGTATTGAGATGGTTTAGTCACATGGAGAGAATGAGTGAGGAAAAATTGACAAAGAGGATATTTGTGTCAGAGGTGGAGGGAACAAGAAGTGGGAGACCAAATTGGAGGTTGAAGGATGGAGTGAAAAAGATTTTAAGCGATTGGTGCCTGAACATGCAGAAGGGTGAAAGGTGTGCAAGGAATAGAATGAGTTGAATGGTGTGGTATACAGGGGTGGATGTGCTGTCAGTAGATTGAACCAGGGCATGTGAAGCGTCTGGAGTAAACCATGGAAAGTTTTGTGGAGCCTGGATGTGGAAAGGGAGTCGTGGTTTTGGTGCATTACACATGACAGCTAGAGACTGTGTGAATGAATGTGGCCTTTGTTGTCTTTTCCTATTGCTACCTCACGCGCGTGGGTGGAGGGGGGGGGCGCCATTTCATGTGTGGTGAAGTGGCAGTGGGAATGGATGAAGGCAGCCAAGTATGAATATTTATGAGTATATATGTATATGTGTATATATGTATATATGATAGAGTTGATAGAGATGCTCTGTGGAAGGTATTAAGAATATATGGTGTGGGAGGAAAGTTGTTAGAAGCAGTGAAAAGTTTTTATCGAGGATGTAAGGCATGTGTACGTGTAGGAAGAGAGGAAAGTGATTGGTTCTCAGTGAATGTAGGTTTGCGGCAGGGGTGTGTGATGTCTCCATGGTTGTTTAATTTGTTTATGGATGGGGTTGTTAGGGAGGTAAATGCAAGAGTTTTGGAAAGAGGGGCAAGTATGAAGTCTGTTGGGGATGAGAGAGCTTGGGAAGTGAGTCAGTTGTTGTTCGCTGATGATACAGCGCTGGTGGCTGATTCATGTCAGAAACTGCAGAAGCTGGTGACTGAGTTTGGAAAAGTGTGTGGAAGAAGAAAGTTAAGAGTAAATGTGAATAAGAGCAAGGTTATTAGGTACAGTAGGGTTGAGGGTCAAGTCAATTGGGAGGTGAGTTTGAATGGAGAAAAACTGGAGGAAGTGAAGTGTTTTAGATATCTGGGAGTGGATCTGGCAGCGGATGGAACCATGGAAGCGGAAGTGGATCATAGGGTGGGGGAGGGGGCGAAAATCCTGGGGGCCTTGAAGAATGTGTGGAAGTCGAGAACATTATCTCGGAAAGCAAAAATGGGTATGTTTGAAGGAATAGTGGTTCCAACAATGTTGTATGGTTGCGAGGCGTGGGCTATGGATAGAGTTGTGCACAGGAGGATGGATGTGCTGGAAATGAGATGTTTGAGGACAATGTGTGGTGTGAGGTGGTTTGATTGAGTGAGTAACGTAAGGGTAAGAGATGTGTGGAAATAAAAAGAGCGTGGTTGAGAGAGCAGAAGAGGGTGTTTTGAAGTGGTTTGGGCACATGGACTGGTTGGGCACATGGAGAGGATGAGTGAGGAAAGATTGACCAAGAGGATATATGTGTCGGAGGTGGAGGGAACAAGGAGAAGAGGGAGACCAAATTGGAGGTGGAAAGATGGAGTGAAAAAGATTTTGTGTGATCGGGGCCTGAACATGCAGGAGGGTGAAAGGAGGGCAAGGAATAGAGTGAATTGGAGCGATGTGGTATACCGGGGTTGACGTGCTGTCAGTGGATTGAAGCAGGGCATGTGAAGTGTCTGGGGTAAACCATGGAAAGCTGTGTAGGTATGTATATTTGCGTGTGTGGACGTATGTATATACATGTGTATGGGGGGGGTGGTTGGGCCATTTCTTTCGTCTGTTTCCTTGCGCTACCTCGCAAACGCAGGAGACAGCGACAAAGTATAATAAAATAAAAGTATAATATATATATATAATATATATATATATATATATATATATATATTTTTTTTTTTTTTTTTTTTTTTTATACTTTGTCGCTGTCTCCCGCGTTTGCGAGGTAGCGCAAGGAAACAGACGAAAGAAATGGCCCAACCCCCCCCCCCCATACACATGTACATACACACGTCCACACACGCAAATATACATACCTACACAGCTTTCCATGGTTTACCCCAGACGCTTCACATGCCTTGCTTCAATCCACTGACAGCACGTCAACCCCTGTATACCACATGACTCCAATTCACTCTATTTCTTGCCCTCCTTTCACCCTCCTGCATGTTCAGGCCCCGATCACACAAAATCTTTTTCACTCCATCTTTCCACCTCCAATTTGGTCTCCCTCTTCTCCTCGTTCCCTCCACCTCCGACACATATATCCTCTTGGTCAATCTCTCCTCACTCATTCTCTCCATGTGCCCAAACCATTTCAAAACACCCTCTTCTGCTCTCTCGACCACGCTCTTTTTATTTCCACACATCTCTCTTACCCTTACGTTACTTACTCGATCAAACCACCTCACACCACACATTGTCCTCAAACATCTCATTTCCAGCACATCCATCCTCCTGCGCACATCTCTATCCATAGCCCACGCCTCGCAACCATACAGCATTGTTGGAACCACTATTCCCTCAAACATACCCATTTTTGCTTTCCGAGATAATGTTCTCGACTTCCACACATTTTTCAAGGCTCCCAAAATTTTCGCCCCCTCCCCCACCCTATGATCCACTTCCGCTTCCATGGTTCCATCCGCTGACAGATCCACTCCCAGATATCTAAAACACTTCACTTCCTCCAGTTTTTCTCCATTCAAACTCACCTCCCAATTGACTTGACCCTCACCCCTACTGTACCTAATAACCTTGCTCTTATTCACATTTACTCTCAACTTTCTTCTTCCACACACTTTACCAAACTCAGTCACCAGCTTCTGCAGTTTCTCACATGAATCAGCCACCAGCGCTGTATCATCAGCGAACAACAATTGACTCACTTCCCAAGCTCTCTCATCCCCAACAGACTTCATACTTGCCCCTCTTTCCAGGACTCTTGCATTTACCTCCTTTACAACCCCATCCATAAACAAATTAAACAACCATGGAGACATCACACACCCCTGCCGCAAACCTACATTCACTGAGAACCAATCACTTTCCTCTCTTCCTACACGTACACATGCCTTACATCCTCGATAAAAACTTTTCACTGCTTCTAACAACTTGCCTCCCACCCCATATATTCTTAATACCTTCCACAGAGCATCTCTATCAACTCTATCATATGCCTTCTCCAGATCCATAAATGCTACATACAAATCCATTTGCTTTTCTAAGTACTTCTCACATACATTCTTCAAAGCAAACACCTGATCCACACATCCTCTACCACTTCTGAAACCGCACTGCTCTTCCCCAATCTGATGCTCTGTACATGCCTTCACCCTCTCAATCAATACCCTCCCATATAATTTACCAGGAATACTCAACAAACTTATACCTCTGTAATTTGAGCACTCACTCTTTTCCCCTTTGCCTTTGTACAATGGCACTATGCACGCATTCCGCCAATCCTCAGGCACCTCACCATGAGTCATACATACATTAAATAACCTTACCAACCAGTCAACAATACAGTCACCCCCTTTCTTAATAAATTCCACTGCAATACCATCCAAACCTGCTGCCTTGCCGGCTTTCATCTTCCGCAAAGCTTTTACTACCTCTTCTCTGTTTACCAAATCATTTTCCCTAACCCTCTCACTTTGTACACCACCTCGACCAAAACACCCTATATCTGCCACTCTGTCATCAGACACATTCAACAAACCTTCAAAATACTCATTCCATCTCCTTCTCACATCACCGCTACTTGTTATCACCTCCCCATTTACGCCCTTCACTGAAGTTCCCATTTGCTCCCTTGTCTTACGCACCCTATTTACCTCCTTCCAGAACATCTTTTTATTCTCCCTAAAATTTACTGATAGTCTCTCACCCCAACTCTCATTTGCCCTTTTTTTCACCTCTTGCACCTTTCTCTTGACCTCCTGTCTCTTTCTTTTATACTTCTCCCACTCAATTGCATTTTTTCCCTGCAAAAATCGTCCAAATGCCTCTCTCTTCTCTTTCACTAATACTCTTACTTCTTCATCCCACCACTCACTACCCTTTCTAAACAGCCCACCTCCCACTCTTCTCATGCCACAAGCATCTTTTGCGCAATCCATCACTGATTCCCTAAATACATCCCATTCCTCCCCGACTCCCCTTACTTCCATTGTTCTCACCTTTTTCCATTCTGTACACAGTCTCTCCTGGTACTTCCCCACACAGGTCTCCTTCCCAAGCTCACTTACTCTCACCACCTTCTTCACCCCAACATTCACTCCTCTTTTCTGAAAACCCATACTAATCTTCACCTTAGCCTCCACAAGATAATGATCAGACATCCCTCCAGTTGCACCTCTCAGCACATTAACATCCAAAAGTCTCTCTTTCGCACGCCTGTCAATTAACACGTAATCCAATAACGCTCTCTGGCCATCTCTCCTACTTACATAAGTATACTTATGTATATCTCGCTTTTTAAACCAGGTATTCCCAATCATCAGTCCTTTTTCAGCACATAAATCTACAAGCTCTTCACCATTTCCATTTACAACACTGAACACCCCATGCATACCAATTATTCCCTCAACTGCCACATTACTCACCTTTGCATTCAAATCACCCATCACTATAACCCGGTCTCGTGCATCAAAACCGCTAACACACTCATTTAGCTGCTCCCAAAACACTTGCCTCTCATGATCTTTCTTCTCATGCCCAGGTGCATATGCACCAATAATCACCCACCTCTCCCCATCAACTTTCAGTTTTACCCATATTAATCGAGAATTTACTTTCTTACATTCTATCACATACTCCCACAACTCCTGTTTCAGGAGTATTGCTACTCCTTCCCTTGCTCTTGTCCTCTCACTAACCCCTGACTTCACTCCCCAGACATTTCCAAACCACTCTTCCCCTTTACCCTTGAGCTTCGTTTCACTCAGAGCCAAAACATCCAGGTTCCTTTCCTCAAACATACTACCTATCTCTCCTTTTTTCACATCTTGGTTACATCCACACACATTTAGGCACCCCACTCTGAGCCTTCGAGGAGGATGATCACTCCCCGCGTGACTCCTTCTTCTGTTTCCCATTTTAGAAAGTTAATACAAGGAGGGGAGGATTTCCGGCCCCCCGCTCCCGTCCCCTCTAGTCGCTTTCTACGACACGCGAGGAATACGTGGGAAGTATTCTTTCACCCCTATCCCCAGGGATAATATACATATATATATACATATACACACACACACACACACACACACATATGCACATACACCCACACACACACACATACATATATATACATATGAAAAATGTAAGAACAATTTAGAAACAAACTTTTAGCTTGAAATGATATATATATATATATATATATATATATATATATATATATATACATATATATACATATATATATATATATATATAGAGTGGCAGATATAGGGTGTTTTGGTCGAGGTGGTGTGCAAAGTGAGAGGGTTAGGGAAAATGATTTGGTAAACAGAGAAGAGGTGGTAAAAGCTTTGCGGAAGATGAAAGCTGGCAAGGCAGCAGGTTTGGATGGTATTGCAGTGGAATTTATTAAAAAAGGGGGTGACTGTATTGTTGACTGGTTGGTAGGGTTATTCAATGTGTGTATGACTCATGGTTAGGTGCCTGAGGATTGGCGGAATGCTTGCATAGTGCCATTGTACAAAGGCAAAGGGGATAAAAGTGAGTGCTCAAATTCCAGAGGTATAAGTTTGTTTAGTATTCCTGGGAAATTATATAGGAGGGTATTGATTGAGAGGGTGAAGGCATGTACAGAGCATCAGATTGGGGAAGAGCAGTGTGGTTTCAGAAGTGGTAGAGGATGTGTGGATCAGGTGTTTGCTTTGAAGAATGTATGTGAGAAATACTTAGAAAAGCAAATGGATTTGTATGTAGCATTTATGGACCTGGAGAAGGCATATGATAGAGTTGATTGAGATACTCTGTGGAAGGTATTAAGAATATATGGTGTGGGGGCAAGTTGTTAGAAGAAGTGAAAAGTTTTTATTGAGGATGTAAGGCATGTGTACGTTTAGGAAGAGAGGAAAGTGATTGGTTCTCACTGAATGTTGGTTTGTGGCAGGGGTGTGAGATGTCTCCATGGTTGTTTAGTTTGTTTATGGATGAGGTTATTAGGGAGGTGAATGCAAGAGTTTTGGAAAGAGGGGCAAGTATGCAGTCTGTTGTGGATGGGAGAGCTTGGGAAGTGAGTCAGTTGTTGTTTGCTGATGATACAGCGCTGGTGGCTGATTCTTGTGAAAAACTGCAGAAGCTGGTGACTGAGTTTGGTAACGTGTGTGAAAGAAGAAAGTTAAAGAGTAAATGTGAATAAGAGCAAGGTTATTAGGTACAGTAGTGTTGAGGGGCAAGTCATTGGGAGGTAAGTTTGAATGGAGAAAAACTGGAGGAAGTGAAGTGTTTTAGATATCTGGGAGTGGATTTGGCATTGAATGGAACCATGGAAGCGGAAGTGAATCATAGGGTGGGGGAGGGGGCGAAAGTTTTGGGAGCCTTGAAGAATGTGTGGAAGTTGAGAACATTATCTCGGAAAGCAAAAATGGGTATGTTTGAAGGAATAGTGGTTTCAAAAATGTTATATGGTTGCGAGGCGTGGGCTATAGATAGAGTTGTGCCGAGGAGGGTGGATGTGCTAGAAATGTTTGAGGACAATATGTGGTGTGAGATGGTTTGATTGAGTAAGTAATAATAGGGTAAGAGAGATGTGTGGTAATAAAAAAGAGTGTGGTTGAGAGAGCAGAAGAGGGTGTTTTGAAATGGTTTTGTCACATGGAGAGAATGAGTGAGGAAATATTGACAAAGAGGATATATGTGTCAGAAGTGGAGGGAATGAGAAGTGGGAGACCAAATTGGAGGTGGAAAGATGGAGTGAAAAAGATTTTGAGTGATCGGGGCCTGAACATGCAGGAGGGTGAAAGGCTGCATGGAATAGGGTGAGTTGGAACGATGTGGTATACCGGGGTCGACGTGCTGTCAATGGATTGAACCAGGGCGTGTGAAGCGTCTGGGGTAAACCATGGAAAGTTGTGTGGGACCTGGATGTGGAAAGGGAGCTGTGGTTTCAGTACATTATACATGACAGCTAGAGACTGAGTGTGAACGAATGTGGCCTTTGTTGTCTTTTCGTAGCACTACCTTGCGCACATGAGGGGGAGGAGGTTGTTATTTCATGTGTGGCGGGGTGGCAATGGGAATGGATAAAGGCAGACTATGAATTATGCACTTGTGTATATATGTATATGTCTGCTTGTGTATATATATGCATACGTTGAGATGTATAGGTATGTATATTTGCGTGTGTGGACTTGTATGTATATACATGTGTATGTGGGTGGGTTGGGCCATTCTTTCGTCTGTTTCCTTGCACTACCTCGCTAACGCGGGAGACAGCGACAAAGCAAAATAGATAAATAAATGTATATACATATGCAGACATATATACACATGTACATATTCATATTTGCTTGCCTTCTTCTATTACTGGCACTATCCCATCACACAGGAAACAGCATCGCTGCCCCCTGCTTCAGCGAGGTAGCACCAGGAAAACATATAAAAGGCCTCATTTGTTCACCCTCAGTCTCTAGCTGTAATATGTAATGCACCAAAACCACAGCTCCCCATCCATCTCCAGGCCCCATAGACCTTTCCTTGGTTTAACCCAGATGCTTCACATGCCCTGGTTGACAGCATGTCGACCCCTGTATACCACATCATTCCAATTTACACTTTTCCTTTCACACCTCTAACTCTCCTGTATGTTCAGGCCCCAATCACTCAAAATCTTTTTCACTCCAGCCTTCCACCTCCAGTTGAGTCTCCCTCTTCTCTTTGTTCCCTCCAACTTTGACACATATATCCTCTTTGTCAGTCTTTCCTCACTCATTCTCTCCATACGTCCAAACTATTTCAACGCACCTTCTTTTGCTTTCTCAACCACACCCTCTTTATTTCCATACATCTCTCTTACCCTTTCATTACTTACTCGATCAAATAATTTCACACCACATATTGTCCTGAAACATTTCATTTCTAGCACATCCACCCTCCTCCATACAACCCTATCTATATTCCATTCCTTGCAACTGTATAACATTGTTGGAACTGCTATTCCTTCATGCAAAAGAGAGATTTTTGGATAGTAATGTGCTTAGAGAGGCAGCTGGTGGGATGTCTGATTACTATCTTGTGGAGGCGAAGGTGAAGACTTGTAGAGGTTTTCAAAAAGGAAGAGAAAATGTCGGGAAGAAGAGAGTGGTGAGAGTGAGTGAGCTTGGAAAGGAGACTTGTGTGAGGATGTACCAGGGGAGATTGAGAATATAATGGCAAAAGGGGAGAGCAAATGATGTGATGGAGTGGGTGAGGAATGGGATGTATTTAGGAGAGTAGTGATGTCAAGTGCAAGAGATGCATGTGGGATGAGAAAGGTGGGAGGTGGGTGGATTAGAAAGGGTAATGAATGGTGGGATGAAGAAGTAAAGTTGTTATTGAAAGAGAAAAGAGAGATGCTTGGACAATACTTGCAAGGAAGGATCACAAATGACTGAGATGTATAAAAGAAAGTGGCATGATGTCAAGAGGAAGTGCAAGGGTTGAAAAAGAGGGCAAATGAGAGTTGGGGTGAGAAAGTATCATTAAACTTTAGGGAGAATTAAAAGATGCTTTGGAAGGAGTTGAATAATGTGTGTAAGACAAGAGAACAAAAGGGAACATCGGTGAACGGGACAAGGGGGTAGTGATAACAGTTGATGATGAAATGAGGAGATGGAATGAATATTTTGTAGGTTTGTTGAATGTGGTTGATGATAGAGTTGCAGACGTAGAATGTTTTGGTTGAGGTGGGGTTTGAAGTGAGAGAGTCATGGAGAGTGGTTTGGTGAAGAGAGAAGAGGTGGTGAAAGCCTTTTAGAAAATGAAATCAGGCAAGGCGGCAGGTTTGGATGGTATTGCAGTTGAATTTATTAAGAAAGGGAGTGACTGTTGTAGATTGGTTGGTAAGGATATTCATTGTATGTATGGATCATGGTGAAGTGCCTGAGGATTGGCAGAATGCATGAATAGTGCCATTGTACAAAGGCAAGGGGGATAAAGGTAAGCATTCAAACTACAGAGGCATAAACTTGTTACATATTCCTGGAAAATTGTATGGGAGGGTATTGATTGAGAGGGTGAAGCCATGTACAGAGCATCAGATTGGGGAAGAGCAGTGTGGTTTCAGCAGTGGTAGTGGATGTGTGGATCAAGTGTTTGCTTTGAAGAATGTGTGTGAAAAATACTTAGAAAAACAGATAGATTTGTATGTAGCATTTATGGATCTGGAGAAGGCATATGATAGGATTGATGGAGATACTTTGTGGAAGGTTTTAAGAGTTTGTGGTGTGGGAAGTGAGCTGCTAGAAGTAGTGAGAAATTTTTATCGAGAATGTAAGGCATGTGTATTAGCAGGAAGAGAGGAGGGTGTTTGGTTCCCAGTGAAGGGTGGTCTGCATCAGGTATGTGTGATGTCCCCATGATTGTTTAATTTGTTTATGGATGGGGTGGTTTGGGAGGTAAATGCAAGAGTTTTGGAGAGAGGGGCAGATATGCAGTCTGTTGCTGAATTGAGGGCCTAGGAAGTGTCAGTTGTTGTTTATTGATGATACAGCACTGGTGGCTGATTCGAGTGAGAAACTGCAGAAGTTGGTGACTGAGTTTGGGAAAGTGTGTGAAAGGACAAAAGTTGCAAGTAAGTGTGAATAAGAGCAAGGTTATTAGATTTAGCAGGGTTTGGGGGCAAGTTGGGATGTGAGTTTGAATGGAGAAAAAATTGGAGGAAGTGAAGTGTTTTACATATCTGGGAGTGGACTTAGCAGTGAATGGAACCATGGATGTGGAAGTGAGTCACAGGGTGGGGGAGGGGGTGAAGGTTCTAGGAGGGATGAAGAATGTGTGGAGAGAACATTATCTCAGAGCAAAAATGGGTATGTTTGAAGGAATAGTAGTTCCAGCAATATTATGTATTTTTGAGGCATGGGCTATGGATACGGTTGTACGGAGGAGGGTGGATGTGTGGGAAATGTAATGTTTGAAGATAATATGTGGTGTGAGGTGGCATGAGAAAGTAAGTAATGAAAGGTTTAAGAGATATGTGTTGTAATAAAAAGAGTGTGATTGAGAAAGCAGGAGAGGGTGTGTTGAAATGGTGTGGACATATGGAGAGAATGAGTGAGAAATGATTGACCAAGAGGATATGTGTGTCAGAAGTGGAGGGAACAAGGAGAACTGGGAGACCAAATTAAAGATGGAGGGATGGAGTGAAAAATGTTTGGAGCGACCGGTGTCTGAACATGCTGGAGGGTGAAAGGCATGCATGGAAGAGGGTGAATTTGAATGATGTATACATCACAAGTTACATCACAGTTTTGTTGACACTACTTTAATTCATCTTTTTTTTTTTCTTCTGATACCAATTTAATTTTCATACGAAATATTTTGGGGCAAAAATAAAAAAGGAAATGAAATAAGATTTAGCTGTGCAGGAGTATTATAGAGGTAGTTCAAGTTACTTGTAAGAAACATTAGTTTAAATTGCTGGACAGATAAGAATTCTTAACTGTGCATTACTAGGAATACAGGATGTGGAATTCTTTGGACAGAAAGTCAGTTGATATATCCAGGAGGTTGCTGGTAATTGGAGTACAGCACATAGGTTTACTTGATTGCAGTGGGTACTACAGGTAACCCATAAGTTTTGAGTATAAGAAGCACGAAAGATCAGTATTGTTTAATTCTGTTTAGGCTATAAAGATAGCTTTAAAGTCCTCAGCACATTCCTGTACTTTTATAAAAAAAAAGATGGAATTTGGAATTAGGAAAAGGATTGATTCCACTATCTGTAAGTCTCCTAGCATTATTGAAATCCAATATGAAATCTAATTAATTTCATTTTATTTTCTTTCTAACAGATTGCAAACACTGAACTCCTAGCTGAGAGTGATGATGGAACTCTGTTGGTCTCTACACTGGATGGTGCTCTTCATGCCATCACCAAATCCTCTGGAGCTATCAAGTGGACACTCAAAGATAGTAATTATTCTTTTGTTTCAGGTCCATTTTTCACATCTTGCCTATTGTCTGGTCAAGAATCCATAGATATACCTAGTTCTTACTTTTGTATTAAAATTACTTAATACCACAGTCATACACACATAATAGATATATACTGATGTTTTCTGCCCTGTTTTGAATCTCCTTCAGCAGCCATGAGGTCAGATGTGTCTTCATTTGGGATTAGGTGGCTTTCAGAGTGTGGGTCATTGTGAATAGCAAAGTGAGCAGGGAGGAGGTAGTGAAAACCTTTCATAAGACGAAGTGTGGCATAGCAGCAGAAGTGGATGGTTGCAGTTGAGTTTCTCAACAAAGGCAATGAAGGTGCTGTTGATTAGTTAGTTAGGCTGTGTGATATATGTATCACACAATATGTCATGTTTGAAGACTGGCAAAATGCATGTGAAGTGGTCTTGTGTAAAGGTATTAGGGGACAAAAATGAATTTTTGAACTACATAGGCATAAGGCTGCTTGGTGTTTATATTAAGATGTATGTGAGAGTAATGATTAAAAGGGGTTCTATTTTTCTTAGATTGGTAAGGAAAGTAGACATATGCATAGATATTTAATTGAGGGACAGGTTTGCAGTGTGCTTGGGGTAGATGGGGAGCATGGGAAGTGAACTTGTTGCTGTTTGCAGATGCTCTGTCTCTTGTGATGAAATTCATAGATGAACTCCAGAAACTCATGTCAGAGTTTGGGAGAGTGTGAGAAAGGAAAAAGTTGAGAGTAAATGTGCACATGAGTTAGATTATGTGGTGCATCAGGAGGTTGAAACAAGATGGTTTGAGTGTAAGTTGAAATTGGCTGGACATAGAGGAATTGGAGAGCTTCAGGAGTGGATGTAGCAGCTGATGAATCACATGGATTGAGGTGAGTCATAAGGTGTGCCTGTCTGTGTACCGATGTATCTATGAGTGCCTATGATGAGATTTTGCCATGATGGCAGGGTTAGCACTGTGCACTCACCATTTGATTTTTTTTATTGATGAATGAAGTTCTGGGTGCATTAAGGAGCATGTGGAAAGAGAGGTCACTGTCTCTAAAGGCAGAGATAGGTATGATATACAGAAGTGAATCTTAGGCTTTTAACACAAAGGAAGGAAGAGGGAGATTGTGTTTAAAATGAAATATGGGAATGCGATTGAAGCCTTATTTTTGAATTTTTTTCTAGGTTTTCATGTCAAAAATAAGGCTGGTAACACTCATGCCACATATAAGGGTGCCCTTCAAGACTCTGTCTCTAGGATTTGATATAGATATATTGGGACCTGTATGGGATAAACTTTCTAAACATATAAGGGTGCCCTTCAAGACTCTGTCTCTAGGATTTGATATAGATATATTGGGACCTGTATGGGATAAACTTTTCCAATCATTCTTATGGAGACTGGTTGCCTCTCCACAGCATCCCAAGAGTTAGCTTTCTACATTTACAATGAATTAGTTCTGGCAGTTTAACTCATCATTTTCTTCTCATGAAAGCTCCATTTTCTCGTATCATATGGCTGTAGAAGGAGAGCTATTGAATCCCTTAATATATTCAGAGTCAAGAGAATCTTCTTTTTGATGTCAGCCTTTCATTGGTATCAACCTCTCATGGGGTTCAGATGAACCTAGACCTTGAATTCTTGGTAAGAAACTGTTAAAATTTGAAAGAGTCCTTTTATCATCAACTCACAGAAGACAGTATTATGACAGCTTGATCCCTTGTGTCCAGGTAAATTTTTCAAGACTCTCTGGACTTGTCTGTTTGAGCACCTAGAATTTTGCAAAACCTTTTGTTAAGGAAGAATTGTTTTTCTGTATTCTTTGACCTGCCCTCTCTTGCCCTCTTCTTTTTTGATAAACCTTTTTCTGCTAAATGTGACTGTGTTTAGCTTGACGCCCTTCATTTGCAAATTGTGAGCTGCCTAGTGAGTGGGTCAATGATATCATCTCTTTGGTGGATTCTGTGTAGCCAAAAGGGGACCCAAAAGGGGCATGCTTGTGCTACCTAGTTGAGGAGATAGCAATTGATGGAGAAGCCAGTGTATCTCCATGAGAAAAATAAGGGTTTAAGTCATCACAGGACTCTAAGCATGTGATTACAAATAGAGTGAAGTGCTGAAGTGGCTCAATGGCTCAATCTTGTATGCTCTGGCTATGGATATTTTTCATATGTTATTTGATTTACAGTAAATTTCCATATTTGGCAGCATCTCACATAAAAGGATCCCATTATGTCATTATAGTAGCTGTGTCATTGGTAATTCAGATGGAGGTAAAGTGGTGGTCACAGTGAGACACCACTATATGAATATGGTCACGTATGTGTTGGACCAGAGGTGGATCTGTTTGCATCTCCAGTTTATGAACTTCCCTATTTCAGATTTGTGTTTAGGCATGATGAGATGCACTGAATTTGGCAGAAATCAGCTATGTCTCTGCTATACCTGTTTTATGCTAGGTAATTCATTTTTGCTGTGTTTTCAGACTAACTGAACCTTTGTATTGGTCAAGTTGTGTTAACATTTCCATTCTGGTTGAGCCACCCTAGTCAGTTGCAGAGGTGTGGAAAATCCCTCGGAACTTTCTTTATGAAGCTGTCCCAGGTTGTTTGAGGGATCATGTTTATTCGTTAGCCACTGAGATCTTGGATGTACCATGTTGTGTCTTTTGAGAAATCTCTATTTCCTGAAATCTGGTGCTTGGGTTGATCTGTGGGTTGGTAGGGAAGGTAGTATTAACTTTTTGCTGCATAATTTAACACTTTTATGTGCTGATGTGGGTTAGAGTTGACTCTTGTACAAAGGGTGTCGAGTTTTTATGTACCGTTCGGTAAATCTTCACCAAATCTGTTATTTTGGCTTGCATTAATGCTGCTTCATGTATTTTTAGTGACAGTTTTGAGACATCAGAATACTATGCAAGATCATTCTGTCATGGATTTAATGTAAACTGCATGAATTGGGAAAATTGTTCTGTGATAAGGATTTTTATTTGCTTTTTGTATACATCTGGCAAACTCATTCAACACTTGCTCTATTTGTAAGAAAGAGCTACCCTGGGAAAGTTTAGTGACAGTTTTGTGACATTAGAATACTATGTAAGATCATTGTCATGGATTTAATGTGAACTGCATGAATTGAGAAAGTTGTTTTGTGATCAGGATTTTTATTAGCTGTTTGTGTACATCTGGCAAACTTATTCAACACTTGCTCTATTTGTAAGAAGGAGCTACCCTGGGAAAGTTTAAATGCTAATATTTCAATAAGAGAAAAGTCTCTTAATGGTTATCTTTTGGAGATTGAGCAATTGGAGACATTTTCTTTTACTGTTGGTCACCATAGAGTTTTCTTCTGATGTAGTGCCCTCCCTCCCATTTAGCTTACTGCTCTTTTATCCTTAACTTTAGAGATGAAGGTCAAGTAAAAGCTTTGTTCACGGTCAGCATGTGAAAAAATATTCTTATGAGCTGTATCTTCTTTTGCTCTTCATCCCTCACATGACCAGCTCACCTTCCCCCAAAGAAATTTACTCACTTTATGATGGTCCTTATATTTTTGAGGTGGATGTTCTAGATGGCTAAATTAAGGGAATGCAGCAGCATATGTGATGGAAAGAGTACAGAGAACAGCTTTTTTCACAAGTCCAAAGCAAACTTTTTCTGTCATTTTATGTCCTATTTTCTTTTCCAGGTTGTTTGTTAAGGAAACCCTTATTGATATAAGCAGAAAATTTTTCATGTGTAAGAATTATTTTCATGTAGATAAGTAAACTTAAAGTACTCTGTGACATACTTTCATAATATTACTGTACATTTTTACTTTTCCCCTGAGGGCTATTGTAAATAGTATGTGTAATTATCAGTTTCTTTGACAATGTGTCTTTGGAAGTATGTGCATATGGTGCATATGAAGCATTTATATGCTTTGAATTGCACATGTATCACCAGCATGTGAGGCATGTGGACATAGAGCAAGAATATATGTTGTAGTGTTAATCTTGTTTCCTTTGTTTTTCAGATCCAGTAATCATCAATCCAACTGATTCATCACAACCACCATTGTAAGTAATATACCAAGATTCTCAGTGCTTTATAAGGGCATTATCCATTGAGCATGAAAATTGAATAGTTCAAGTGATTAAGAATACTAGTTTTCTTTGTAAAGATTTCTCACATACAGACAGAGATTTATGAGCACCTGAGAGAACTCTAGCTTGCTTGGGGTTAAAACAGTTTTACCCTCAATATAGGATAGATCCATGAGAATTTATCCCCCTTCGACCTTTATAAAATTGCAAGGTTAGTGGATGCTCATTCAAATGGAGTTATGCCAATACAGTCACAGCACAGAAGTACATAGGTTATTTGGAGGAATGGTGCTAATCACAACCATTTATTTCCTAGTTCTTTATGGCACTGTATGGATCATCTGTTGGTGCTTATACCTTCGTTTTTTGTTCTTCAAATGGAAATCCAGAATGGAAACTTTTTTATATAGTGGAAATTTTGTGTATAGACAAGGACATTTGATCATGAATGAGACAGGGATGGTGCTGAACTGTGTCATAAGAAGTTTGACACTAGTTTAACTCACCGAGAGGTTAGCTTCTCAAAGGGATGGTTCACCAGGTGGCTTCCTCCATGTATTTGGATGTATTTCTTTATTCATTTGTTTTTTCCTTCACTGATGTTTTTGATTTACAGCTCTCTTCAAGAACAGCTTGCAACCCTTTGATGTTGATGGGAGAAATGAGAATGATCCACTAAGCAATAAGTTCTCATGGCTCAACTTGTTTACTAATGTTGCACTGGTGGTACCAAGTTGGAAGCAGGTTGAAGCTATTCCCCCTGGGATGGATCTTTTGCAGAATCTCTGCAAGGCTTGTTCACTTTTAGAGCGTGGAACCCAATTGTTACTTGTATATTAATGAAATTTTCGTGAAGTCATATTCATCTCATATCCCTCTGTCATCAGTAAGGGATGCAAAAACAAACCCCAAGTCATGAAGTACCATCCTAACTGGTGTACCAGTTGCAGTAGGGGTTCCAAGGTGAATAACATCTACCCAGAGGGAGTCCTTGCATTACATCTGGGTTGTGTTCTTTTTTTAATTTCAGTGGGTTTTGTTGGTTGTCAGTTCACTGGAGCTTTGCTCAGTTTTTAAGTTGAAGTCACCTCATAACCTTGTATCATTGGTACAGGAGATAAAGACAGGGCCCCAAAGCCAGAAATCTTGGGCTGATGATTTTACATTTGAAAAAAAAAGTTTTCAGTATAAATATCTGTGCTGAGGTGTCTGTTCCTTGCAAACACCTTTTTTTCAGCACAAGCTGATATACAGATATATATGGCTAAGGAATGATGGAAGAGAAGAGCAAAAGGCTTTGATTGACTATGTGGCAGTGGATGAAAGATTGAGAAAGGCCATGGTAGATGCTTGAGTCGTGAGCAGATTGTTTGGAGACTGATCATTTCGTAGTTCTTGTGGGGATGAGGATCAGGGAGAAGTGGAGGTATGGTGTAAGGAAGAATTTAAAGTTAAAAGTGTTGGCAAGCATGAAGATGGTACAGAAAAAATGCAGGGAGGAGTAAGAAAGGAAGGTAACTGAAAGCTTAGCTGGAAGAGCAATTAATGGGATACACTCATGTGTGAATGAGGTGTTTAAAATGTTTAGAGAAATACTTCTAAAAGTTGAAGAATTAGTAGATGGATACGAGGTTGTGAGATAAAGGAATAAAAAGGGCAGTGCATGGTGGACACAAGAGATTAGAAATGCTGTGGAAAAGAAGAAAAAGGCATATGGTAGATTGCTTGATAGGAATGTACTGGTGGAAGTTCAGCAAAGGAGGAGGGAAGAGTACAAAATATGTGAGCAGAATGTTAAGAAGCAGATAGAAGAAAGCAAAGAAAGAGTAAATGAAGATTTTAGTAGGAAGTTAAGTGACAAGTTTTGGGGTGATAAGAAACTGTACTGGAAGGAAAGGAAAAAGGAAAGATGTGGATGTAAGAGTGGAAATGTTAATGTGAGAAGTAAGGAAGGGGAGTTGCTTAATCAAAAGGAGGAAGTGAAAGGAAGATAGAGTATTTTGAAGAACTGATGAACGTTGAAAAGGGGAGGCAGCAGTTGTTACATGCATGCATTTGAAGGATGGAAGGAAGAGGATGCAAGTGCAAGGGCCTATAGCAAAGAGGGGGGTAAGAAGGGCAATAACGGGGCTAAAAGTAGGAAAGGCACCTGGAGTGGATAGGATTATGGCTGAAATGCTGAAGTATGGAGGAGAAAGTGTGATAGAGTTGATGCATCTTATATGTAATTTAGGATGGAAACAGAAGGTTGTACCTAAGGATTAGGTGAAAGCTTTTATCATTCCTTTATTCAAAAGGAAAGTTTCTAAGGATTTATGTAGCTATTACAGGAGAATAAGTCTGTTGAGTATACCAGGAAAAGTACCTGCAAGAATATTGATTGATAGAGTGATGGAAGTGACTGAATGTAGAATAAGTGAAGAGTAAGGGATTGTAGGAAAGGTAGGGGATGTGTGGATCAAATTTTTGTAGTAAAGATGACCATGGAAAAGTATTTAGCGAAAGGTAAGAAGTAGTATACAGCTTTTATGGATCTGGAGGGGAGGAAATGTGTGTGTGTAAGATTGGATGGAGAGTTGAGCAAAAGTTTTGAGATGTACGTAGGTGTGAGGCAGGGCTGTGTGATATCACCATGGCTTTTGATATATATGTGGATGGAGTGATGAGAGAGATAAAAGCAAAATTAGCAAAAAGGGGTACAGAGATGGAGTGTGGCTGTGAGATATAGTGGCTAGTGGCAACCCTATTTGCAGATGATACTGTGTTGTTTGTTGAGAGTTAAGAGGAGTGCAGAAGGTTGTAATTGTGTTTTATAATTCGTGTAAGCATAGGCAATTGAAGTTAATTGCAAGTAAAAGTAAAGTAATGGTGCCTGAAAGGGAACAGAGTTAAAGTATAGATTTTGTAAAATCATATAGAGTGAAAGAAGAAAGTGTACAAAATTGTGCTTTGGATATGGGGGGAAAAAGACTGAAAGAAGTGAGGGAATTTAATTATCTAGGAGCTGTTTTGGGTAAGTTTCGTGATATGGAAGGAGAGATAAGGGAGAGAGCAATACAGGATAGAAGAGTCATTGGGTACATTAATAGAATAATGAAAGGTAGAGGTGTAAGTATGGAAGTGAAGAGAGGATTAAGGGACAGCATAGTCCTCCCAACCCTAACCTATGCAGCCAAAACATCAACATGGAATGAGTCACAGGGGTCAAGAATACAGGCTGTGGGAATGAGCTATTGCAGAAGAGCATGTGGTATGACAAGATGGAATGAAGAAAGAAATGAAAGGGTGTTTGAGAGATGTGATAAGGCAGGGAATGCAAAGGGAATGAATTATGTAGTGGTAGAATATGTGAAACAATACTTTGAAGTGGTTTGTGCATGTGGAAAGAATACCATTAGAGTGTATGGTAGTACAATTAAAGGGGCTGGTGTGAGTGGAAGACCACCTGTGACATGGGCAAATAGGGTGGAAGAATACTGGAGGGAGAGAAATAATGGAAGAATGTGTGGAATAGTGTATGCATGGGAGACATATAAGGACAGGGATAAGTGGAGACTCATTTGCTGTAGTCACCCCTTGATGGGAGTTCCACAAGGGGACAGGCATCAGAGATAGGGATAGATAGATAGATAATGATTGTATTTTATGCAGTGTGACATTGAAACATATATTTCAGCATGCAGAGTGTTTTGTGTGAATTATTTTGTGTAGGTCATCAGTTTACTTGTAAACTTCTTGATTTTTAAGTTAAAATTATGTTAAAACCCAATATTATTTCAGAGGCAAAGGTACTCTGCCATTACTAGTGTTCCATGATACTCAATTTGAACCAAGTGGAGAATGTCATTCCAGTAGAAATTATGGTGATTTTTATGGGCTGGTGAAGTTGATGGAACCTCTTCAAAGCTTGATTTGCCTTTTATGCTTGGAATCAGTCAAATTGTGGATGCACTGATTAAATCTTGCTTAAGTCATGATCATCCCTTAACCCTGTGTCTTTGGTAGGGGATATGAAGATGGTCCTAGAATTCTAGGTCTCAAGACCAAGGTACTTTGGTTAGAATTAAGATGGTAAAGATTTCTGTTTAATGACCTAATGCTGGTTTAGTGAAATTGCCATTGCACTGAGACTGATACCAGTGATGCTGTGAGGGTACCAGTTGTATAGCTTCTGGAGAACTGCAATGGAGCAGTGATTGTCTTGCTTTCTAGAATGCTATTGATTGCAGTGATGTAGAAATTTATGTTAATTAGATTGTAATCATAATCTTGTGTATATGTGACTTGAAGTTGTCAGGAATTTTTTCTTTTTCTATTTTTTTTGAAAAATGAACAACTTTGACATAGAATGTAATGGATGTAATGGGAAATAATGAGTCTCTTGCAGAAAAACTTATCTGAAGAAAAAATAACAGTGCCAGAAGGTCACAACTAATCCTCTGCATGGGGAGGGATGATGTTATAAATAGTTTGGTATGCGAGGGTGTTATTAAAGGGTGTTCATATAGTGGTGAAGGAGGAGCCACCCTAGAGTTGTGAGCAGTACTTCTTACTGGGGTGAATAAAACCCATGTAATTATGAACTAGCTGCTCTCAGAAAAATATTTAAAGCACTCATACATCTTTATGATGTTGATTATGTGGGGTTTCCAGGCAGGAGAGGAGGATATGCCCTATATGTTTATATTATTATAGGGTTGGGTTAGATTATGGTGTTATGAAATTGAACAACAGGAAGCAAATTATTCTTAGGTATGAATATTGGGATGAAAATGTAGGTAGTAGTTGGTAGGCAGCCAACAACCAGGGATGTATATTACCAGTATTGCCTGTCTGGGTATCAGGAGGGTTAGTGACATCTTTTTAGAGAGCCAGCACCTTAGTGGTTGTCAAGTTGTACTGCTCTAACCCAGGTTGCTGTCTTTTCTTTCTGCCTCAGTAACGTGGACTACTGACATTCTGTCCACAAACATACAATCTCTCCTTGTCAGATGTAACGTTTAACAGTACTTAACTCATGCAGCTCATTCTTTGTAACTCTAGATTTTCCTGCAGTGAGCACTTGAGTGTGAGTGTGCTAGCCCTGCCTTTGGTAAAATGGTAGGAGCAGTAGGTAGAAGTAGTTGGTAGAAACATTTTTGCAGGATTATTAGGTAGAAATGTTTGGTAGAAGTAGTAAGTATGAGCATTAGATTGAAGTAGTCATTAGGATATTAGGTAGGAGCCTCTGCAAACACTGTACTAGACTTGCCCTCTGCCATTGGCCTGTTAAGGATGAGGCATAAAGGCTAAGAAGTGGCACTGGAGTTCTTTAGTTATGGAGACTGTTGCCATGGCCACCCCTTTGAAAGAGTTCTAATTGGAACAGGCATCAGAGATATAGACAGATAGACCTTGTTTATTTGGCAGGAGTGTTGAAGACAAACCCAAAGTCTGGGGTTCTCATGCTCCTTTACGTATACTTTTGTTGTACCAAGGGAATCAGTGTGGAGTTTCCTTACAGGTATGGGGATTGCAACTTGGGTAGTTGTCACAGATGCAAGAGTCTCAGCTGCAGTTGCAGTTTTTGTTGCTGATTGAATGTATTAGACATAGTCAGCAGTCTCCATTTTTTTGTGGGCTAATTGTAGTTGATGTAAGATCCAAATTGTAAGACACATTACATCTTTTTGTATCATAACCTCCATGTCTGTTGTTGTGTTGCTGAATTCTGCTTGCTAGAGGTTACTCCGTAAGTGAAAAGTCACTTTTGGTGAGGCTTTATCATTGGGATTACAGTATTGTCAAAGAACTTCTCATTTCAAAGGAGTGTACATTTTCCTGCCTCTGAAAGCAGCACATCCTAGGGGAGCAGAAGCCTTTAGAAAGAGGCCTTGGGTAACATTATGACTCACAGATATTGGATGTGGGATGATTATAAATGAATAAATATCCATTGCCCTGGACTTACATGTTTTGAAAATGGTTTTAGTCATGGCAGTTTTGGTTTAAGGCTGCATGCAGTTCACATGAGAAATATTGACCTAGATCGGGGTCACTAACTCCAGCCCTTCAGGTTTGCAAAAAGGGCAGTGATACCCATCTCCATTGGGTGGACTTGCTACCCTGCATAGTTTCCTGTTGGCGAAAGATGTATCATGAAAGATTTTCAGAGCCCTAGAATGTTGATTCAACAAGGAAAATCTCTCGAAACTCAGCGCCTGGAGAGCATTTGTAAATCTGTTAATGGTTTGGACAGCTGTGTTGAATGTCAGATTAGGCTACTAATCTCCTGAGGGGTACCTTAAGATATTTGGATTAAGGTTATGAGAAGAAGAGGAGTAATGTTTCCCTGGCTGTTTCTTATCTTGTACTTTTTGAAGTTGGGTCAGGGGATCTGGTTTTTTGTCCGACTCTAGAAAGTAGAGCAAGATCTGTTGAAGTACTCCTGTAGGTGTCCATGTCCACAACTTCCTTAGGTTTTAGGTCTGAGTCCATCTCACCAAATTATTTGAGTCATGGTCATGTAACCCTGTATGCAACTGTATATTGATGAGTGCTTCAGCATCCCACCAGTTGTGAGTTGTCCTAATGCCGCTCTGACTGGTTTTGGGATCAGAGGCTGACTTTTGGTTAAGGCTTTGGCTCAGATCTGTCTCACCTACAATTTGATACATGGTAAGTTAACTTTCCTTTTGGAATCATTTTGGCCTGTGGGCATTGAGAGCCTTTCAGCATAGAGGAGTGTACAAGAAAAACTTCTTATCCAAACTCTGACCAAAAGTAGGTCACCCTGATGCTTGAAGTATTGGTTATGGACTCGGAGGTCGTCTTGCTTAAGTTTTAGGTCGTCAGTATCAGACTTTATATGATGTATTGTTATGAAACTTCATATGCATAATGATGATTGTTATGCCATCCCACCCAAAGTAGGTTACTCTGATGCCTCACAGACTGGCTTTGGGTCAAAAGTCAAGGTCACTGCTGCACTTTGAGTTGATCTTAGAGATGCTATCGTGTCTGTACAGCAATATTCAGGATATGAACATTTATCATGAGTGTTCTCCTTACGACAAGAAAAGTGCCTATTGATTTTGAGGTCTAAAGGTGAAAGGTCAAGGTCTCGACCACTCCAGTAGATGATTATTTTGTCAGCTCAGTAACTTCAGATCTAAGCAACAGTGCATGATACAAGTTGTGTCTTCTTTTGGTAAAGGAAAGGAATTATATTTTTTTTCAAGGCCCTCACCTCATGCCTATCCATAAAACACCATAAGAACTACTATACCATCAAACATGGTTATCTGTGCCCTCATAGTCTTTATTTCTTACCCTGTTCATCTCATTCCCCAACCTCTCCTGTAGTTTACTTCTGCTCTCATGGTTCTCCTGTAGTTTACTTCTGCTCTCATGGTTCCATCTGCTGCCATGTCCACTCCTTTCTTTTCTTTCTTTTAAACTGTTCGCCATTTCCCGCGTTAGCGAGGTAGCGCTAAGAACAGAGGACTGGGCCTTTTTTGGAATATCCTCACCTGGCCCCCTCTGTTCCCTCTTTTGGAAAAAAAAAAAAAAAAAAAGGGAGAGGGGAGGATTTCTAGCCCCCCCGCTCCCTCCCCTTTTAGTCGCCTTCTACGACACGCAGGGAATACGTGGGAGGTATTCTTATTCCCCTATCCCCAGGGATGTCCACTCCTAAGTATCAAAAAAGTTCCACTTCCAGACCTTTTCCATTTGAATTCCTACTTTAGCCAATATATCTCCTTTCCCTGCTTAACCCAAGTCGTACTTTTATTCACAATAACCCTCAACTTCCGCCATTCACACACTCTTCCAATCTCAGACAGTTTCTCAATCAAGTCTTCCACCAGAGCTATGTCATCAACAAACTGCAACTGACTCACCTCCCAGCCCCCCCCCCCCCCCCCCTCTCTCTCTCTCTCTCTCTCTCTCTCTCTCTCTCTCTCTCTCTCTCTCTCTCTCTCTCTCTCTCTCTCTCTCTCTCTCTCTCTCTCCAGTCATAAACAGATCAGACAAGCATGTTGACTTACACATTCATGCCACAGACCCACTTTCACGTGGAACCACACACCTTCCTCTTTTACATCTCACACACTTGGCTTACTCTCTTTACAGAAAATCCTCAATGCTTCTGTTAGCTTTCTTTCCACACCATATATTTGTAACAACCTCCCACAAAGCATCTATCATCCCCATCATATGCTTTTCCTGATCCATACATGCCACATACAAATCATTCTCTTTCTCTTAAATGTTTCTTAGTTAGATTTTTCAAAGCAAACACCTGATTCAGACATCCTCCACCACTTCTGAAGCTACATTCTTCCTATCCAATTTTTTTCTAGACCAGTATCTGCTGCTCCCAAAACTGATGTTGTCTGAAGCATTAAATCTTACTTACCCTCATGACTTTTTCGTGATTTTAACTTCAAAGAGGAATGTGTTAAAGAAGGGCTTCTAGCTCTGAACACCTTTCAAAAAGTGGTTTTTATCATTATCTAAGGAAAAAGCCCACCTTAATCCAGGCCAGAACTTTATGTGGTTAGCATTAGGTTGGGACTCTCTGACTGGCAGTCCTCGTCTCTCCAGGAACAAAGCTCCAAAGCACACAGATAGTGCAATTGGCTTACTGTTCCAGACCTTGGTGTTTTGATATGGAGTAACTTCTGTGAATGGTAAGTTTCATAGCCTTTTGCAGTGGCATACAAAGGCTATAGGTTGAAAAGGTTACCTTCTGGGTAAAGATTCTTTCTTGCAGAAAGCAGAGATCTCCATGAGCATTTTCCCAGGAATTTCTCCAGTCTATAGTTTGGTAGACAGAAGTAGAAAACCTCCAGATTCCATGCCTTGGAGACCTCTAGTTAAGTCTGTGGTGGTATGGATATGTGCATTAAATCGAAGATGGGGTTTTCATTCTTTGGAGGATCATGTAAGTGTGGGCCTTGCCCTTGGTTGGAGGTACAAAAGTCCTTTCACATCAGTAAACTAGGGCTGTTGGTCCCATGGTTTTTATCTCCCAGAATATTTTGAGTCTTGGATGTGGAATTTTATTTCTGAATGCCTGTACTGTGGCTGTCCACTGCCTGCCAGACGGAGGCTCTTGAAAGTCCTTGACCCTCCTAGAGTTTAAGATTCTCTGGCTTTGATCGAGTGCCATTCTATCTAAGCTTCTTATCTCCAAGAGGTGTGTAATTCTGGGCACATGATTTGGTGAGATCAGACAGTGTTAGTAGAAATACCTTTAGAGAAGGAGGATTTCAGTTGAATCCTTTCCTGAAGAGTGCATCACAGGTGGGATTTTTTTGTAATCAGAACCAGTTCATTAGTAGTAATAGTTATATCCCCAAGTTAAGCTATGGAGTTAATTGCACAGATGCTCTTTGATTGGATTAGTATTATTGGGAACTGATTCATTTTAAACACCCCGTATATCTTTGAGAAGTTTTTCTGAAACTAATTCGATTTTGGAATTAGTAATGTTAGCAGCCCTAAAGTGGGACAAAGAAATTTGGTGCTAGAGACTCCTTCAACTCTGCCATACTCCTTGGTTGATATCTCAGGTTTATCAGGTTTTTTTTTGTAAAACCCTGACCCCCATAGTCTTGGATTCTAGAATATACATGCATGGATTTTCACAAACACTTCTAAAGGTAGAGGATTAGAGAATGCCAAGAAATGATAATTTACACAGCATTCATTGTTCTACTCAGAAATGATACCAGTCAACCTGGAAAGCCTTTCACTCCTTTTTCAAGAATCTAATGTCACAGATGGGATGGAAGCCTTATGTTGGAGTTCTTGTTTAGCAGTATTTCACAAATTTAATTCTAGGAATGCTATTGCCTCCTATGAGGACTTTTATCTCTGGATTTTGATATTAATCAGGGTTTGATATTAATCTGACAAGGTTCTATTTAGGAAGAACTTCTCTTGTCTCTCTTTCTGAGGAGACTGGTTGCTTCTCTGGCAAATCCCAATTGGGAGCTTCCAAATGTTCCTAGACCTTTTGTAGGTTGATCATTTATCTGGTATTGTTGTTCCTCAGTGTCTTCTTTTGAAAACTCTTTTTCCTTTAGTTTTCTTCTCTGGGAAAAAAGTTGGTGAATTATACATGCAGTGTCCAGACCCAAGATTCTTCTCTCTAATGACAATCTCTTGTAGGTTGAAGTAAACCCAAAACTTAGTTTTTTCTGTGTAAGTGATAAAGTAAGAAAGAATACTGTTGTCATCAACTTTTGGAAGACTTCATGAAGAAAATGTCATGCCTTTTGCTTAGTTTATTCTTTTAGTGACCTTTTATGTTTCATGCACTGTGAAACATTGAAACCAATTTGTCGAGGAATATCCATATTTGGATTAGAAACTCTTTTTATTACCTCAACCTGAGCTTTATGTTACACCACATGATTAGGAATGTGGCCCCTTCTTAGCAACTATTCATTAGAGAAAATCAAGAAAATGGGTTTTTGTCACCTTATGAGAGGGTGCTTTAGTTTAGATGTTGTGGATCTATCCTGTATTGGTGTGGTTGTTCCTCCATCATGGAAAATGATTCCAAAGTCCTTCTGAATCACCATTGAAGATATCTGTTTTCACTATTTCGTTTAGTCTTCTTAATGAAAGTTTTTCACCAAATCCTTCTTCTTCTTTTTTAGGTTTTGATAATCGAAGAATGTTTTCTTTGAAGTGGTGTCATGTGAGCATTTTTTTCCGTTCTCTTATCTAGTCCTGTCATTTCCTCCCTTTTCTTGAAAACCTTTTCCTGTACCAGTTGGGCAGCTGGGAAGGGTGTGTTAGTAACATCATCTGTGTGTTAATCAATTGTTGGCTGACAGGCCCAAATTGGGCAAGCTACCACTATCATGACTGAGTGGATAGCAAACTATGAGGAAGGCTTGTGCCTCCATGTTGGTAGCTCTGAAGGTTGAAAGTTCCTAACCCTGATTTTGTTAGTGAATAGTTCAGAATAGGAAGCAGTAAGAAATGAGAATTATGAGTGAATGTGAAACTTTGCTTAGCTTGAATTTTTATTTTTCTCTACAGGCCACAGTTCTTCCCAAATCCGCAAGATGGATCATTATACCGTTATACTTTGGGTCGCAGCCATGAGCCACTTAAGAAACTGCCTTTCACCATTCCTCAACTTGTGGCTAACTCTCCGTGCCGCTCAAGTGATGGCATTTTTTATCTAGGTATGTCCTTAACAAAACATTTTTTTTTACCCAGATGGCACAAGCAACTGAAGCACTGGTGCACTGTCTGTGTCATCACTGCTGATTTGACAGATTATGTTATCACCCTGGCACCTGATTATCAATGTGCTTAATTACATAAGCATTTCACACCTTTGGAGACTTGTAACATGATACTTAGTTAATAATATATAATGATTATGTAAATTGTTTTACTATGCACTAGAGGGTTTATATATATATGGTTCTTATACATAATTTTTTGAAGTATTACTCATTACATTTTAATTACATAATTTTCAGATGATATATACATAATTTGCAGTTTTTTGTACAGTACTCTTTATTCTCTGCATAGTGTCCTGAACAATCTGTATGTTTATGCTTGCCCTCACCTTGCTCTAGAATCATCCACTCTAATTTTCTCTTTTATCACAGTCAAGATCACCTTCCTTTTATGATCAAAATCATGTTCATCATCCATTGAATCATTATCATTATCATTTGTGCCCTATGGACAATCACCAATTAACTGGGCTGAGCATGCTTGGCAACAGGGCTGTTGCAAAAACTAGTGAGCACACATGCATGGGATGAGCATGGTCGTACCTCTCCTCTTGTATTATATAGATAATTGACACAGCAAGATTTTTCCTAATGCTAATTATAGTTGATTGTGACATAGCAGCTGAGCATACTAAAAAAGTGTGCCTTCGAATGAAATATGGGCAGGAATCAAAAAAAGGAGAGTAACACACAGCTTTTGGGACATTTGCCTCAGGCCCCCAATATCTATCGGCCTCAACACAAAATTCAACCATATTTATACAAACAAATGTTTAGAGTATTTCTAACCAGTGTTACTGAATCCTGCCTACTTGAGGTTACACCGTGAATGAAAAGTTGCCTTTGGTGAGGCAGCATCATTTAGAGTACTGTCTTGTCAGTGAACTTGTCACTCCAAAGGAGTATTTTCCAGCTACTGGATGTATTACAGCCTTGAGGTGTAGAAACCTTTTGGAAGGTCATGGGTAACACCAGGACTCTTTTTCATAGAAATTGGTCCTGGTGTAATCATGAAATTGGATATGTGTGACCGTCAAGGCTGAGAGACAGATGAAGTGACAGTACAAGTCTAGAGTCAAGAGTGGTATTTCCATTAGTAAATTGAAAGTTTTAAGAAGGCTTTTCCTCAGTTTTAGTGTAAGTCTGCCTGCTTTGAATAGCGCACAATAATTACCCTTGTGATGACCATCCAGTGGTGAGTGCAGTACAGCAACCACATGTGGGCTTTGGCAGTGCATGTAAAACTGAGCAGCATGCTCAAGAAATATGAGTACCATTTCACTGAGCATCAGTTCATTTGCACATGCTGAAGTATAGAAGTTGTTAAAGTGTATTTGAAAATTTCTAGGAGACCACCAAATGTGGTGCCATATAGATTTAGCCAAAGGAAAGAAGCATCTTTTGGAAATGGAATAATATTCATGATAGTGCTTTCGTGGGTCCTTGCGAATTATCCACAAAACTGAAATTGAAAGATGCTAAAAAAATAGTGAAAAGGGTAATAAGGATTGATAGACTGAATGTTTTTTTCAGGAGAGCTGAAGAGGATGTGCTGATATTGTCTGGGCATATGGAGGAAATAAGTAAGGAAAAGATGACTAAGAGGGTATACAGTTCAGAAGTGGAGGAAACAAAGAAAATGGGGAATCAAGAAGGAGGTGGAAGAATGAAGTGAAATATGCTCTGAATGCTTAGGGCGTGAATATGTACGGACATGCAAAAGATGTAAAGATTAAATTGGAGCATTGTGGTGTATGTTAATAGGCTTAACCTAGTCATATGATGTGGTGAGGAGAAACCATAGAAAGGTCTGTGGGACCTAGTTGTGGATAGTGGGCACTGGTTTTGGTGCATCATACATGAGAGCTAGAGAGTGGATGTTAGCTAAATAGGCCATTTTTTTGTCTGTTTCTGGCAGTACCTCCCTAATGTGGGACATGGGGAACTTGTATAAAATTGAATATGTTATATACTTTAGACTCATGGACATGAGACTTTATTCAGAATTTACTTGACATTTAGATTTGTTAGAAGGTGTAGTAAAAACTATGCAAAAGATGATAGGTATTGATTTCTGTTTCAGGTAAAAAGATTGACTCTTGGGTAGGTGTTGATTCCATCTCTGGTGAAAAGCAGCTTGTACTAGGAGTGGATGCAGTGGATCGTAAATGCCCAAAACCTTCACGTAATACCATCTACTTTGGCCGGACTCTATACAACATTATACTTTATGAGGCTTCAACTGGTAATAAGTGGAATATTAGTTTCTCAGAATATGCTACAAGTACTACAACTTCATCTGTTGAAAACTATGGTAGGTGTGAAAGATCTGATTTATGTATTTGTTAAAGATTAATTTATTTTCTGCTTTCCAGCTTTTTTCATTGTATAAGAGTTACTGAAGTGTGAGGTTGGGGTAAGCATTTTATTTTTGCTTGGGGGTTGGTGGAGGAGAGGGGTCTGATGCTGTTAAGGTGGGACTGTATTAGGAGAATTTTTATTTCATTGTGTAGTTGTTGAATCTTTGTGCTTGCTAGGTAGCTGTAATTTTTTGCAAGTGCACTATTTTGTGTGGTTTACAACATTTTTATATTTCCTTTTAAGAGAACAGAAGACCAAGCAGGTGAGGTGTAGCTTAAAGTGGAGTGGATGAATTATTTGACATTTGTTAAGGAATCGTTTTTTTTGTCCAGATCTTAGAGTAGTTAGTTTGTGTGTTGCTTTTGTGTTGTAATTGGTGCGGGGAGTGAATGTCATGTGTGTGCTGAATGTTGGTGTTTTGTTCCGTGGGAGTGATTGTTCATTCAAGTTAACTGAAGGTTGTGAGCTGAATTCAGTTTTGTCTGGGGTTAAAAAGTGATTGAAGACTTTTGGAGATGCAGATATGATCTTCTGAGTAAGCTCTCATAATAGTCAATTGATTATGTGCTCCATGTTGCTTCTATGATGTCAGGATATTGTGATGTGATTGTGGGGGTCATCTGCATATGAAAGGACCTTCATTTTATGGTTTGCTTGAGGTAATGGAAGGTCATGTAGGAAGAGATTGGAGATTGCATGGAATTATGCCATGGGTGAAAAGTCATCTTTGGTGAGATTGTATCACTGGGAATACAGACTAATTCTACAACTCTTAACAGTCTTTCTCTAAACATTTTAAACACTTTATTCATCCATGAATGCATTCCTATATTTACTGTGCTTCCATCTAAACTTTCAGTCACCCTCCTTTCATACTCCTCCTTGGATTCTTTCTGATTCATCTTCTCTCTTACCAACACTTTTACCTCACCATTCTTCCTTCCACTATACCCCAAATTTTCCAGATCCTCAACCCATCAAGAACTGCAAAATAGTCTGTCTCCAAAGAATCCTCTGACAACTCTAGTATCTAGCACAGCCTTTCTCAGCCTTTTATCCATTGCCATATAGTCATTCAAACCCCTTTCCTCTTATCTTCAATCCATCATTTCTCTCCTGTGTAAGCTTTTGAATCTTGTGCTGAAAAAGGATGTATTCATGGGACAAACCCCTCTCAGTGCAGGCAGTGACAAGATAACTTCCATTCTCATTTACTCTAGGCACCCTATGTACCAACTATTTTGCTAATGTCATCACATCCCACCTTTGCATTCATATCACCCATTATGACTACCTTTCTGTCCATCTCGAAACCATTTGTTTAGACAGATGTGCATAACTTGGTGCAAGTATAGTGAACTCATGTGACTCATGTGATCTTCCACAGATTTAGTCCACTATACTTCTACTGGTGAGGGCTCTATTCTTACTGTGGACCAACGGACAGGCTCTTTACTTTGGACTCTTGAGCTTGATTCACCACTTGTAGCCATGTACCTACTAGGTCCTGAAGGTGAGTTGTGATTTTTAAAGATCTCTTTGAATCAAGAAAAAATTGTGTCCTTTAAAGTGCTGTTAGCTTGTATGGTTGAGTGGACATATAGTACTTACTGGTCTGGGTCCTAAAGGTTAAAAGCAACGGTGTGTATGTTTGCAGCCACTGACACTGTGGTTATTATTTATTTATTTTATATGGATATTGTTTCAGTGAGAGTTAAAGATTTGTTGTCCCTAAACTTTATGATTTTATAGGTGGAGGAACTTTGTGACTGAGCTATTCAAGATGTCCATTGTATCACCTTCATAGATTCTTTGGATTCTGTTATTTACACTACCTTAGTTATCACTGGGGACAGTGCTTAAAGAATACCACCCACATATATTCAGGGTTTCATAGAAGGCATCTAAGAAGGATAGGAGCCAGGAGACTAGGAATCCTCCCTTCTTGTATTTTCCCTTTCTAAATGAAGGGGTAGAATGGGAAGCAAAGCAAGAAATTTTTCTTTGAAGGCTCAGTTCCTGATGCAAACTCACTGAAGTGTGAAAGATGAACATATATAAAAGAAAGAGTAGGCCAGGTATGCTATGAGGTGGGGTGTCCTCTGGAAGGGAAGTTTATGACACTGGTATTTTAGTACTGTTTTATGTACGAATCAGAATCTGTCTGTTGATCTATTATAATTAATTTATTTAGGAATCAGAATCTGTATGTTGATTTGATATGATTATTTTATCTTGGAATCAGAATCTGTTTGTTGATCAAGTCAGAATCTTCCCCAACGCCTTTGCACATGTGATGTGTCATTGCCACTTTTCTGATAAGTGTGCTATGTATTGTATTTCCATTTCTGACTTTGTCTACATATGTTTTGAATATACAATCTTGGTCCTGGAAAGGCCAGACAGTTATCTTTCAGATGATAGTAAATATGTTATCTTTGTTGCACAGGGTGAATAGGTACAACCAAACTACTTTCAACCTTTTCTTAGAGGAAAGATATCACTTGGAACAGCACAAACAAAAGTATCACTGAACACAAGGACAGTGAACAGAAGTTGCATCCCTCCACTCTTAGCACCATGGGGATTGAGGTGGTATATCATTTTACCTGACTTATAAGGCTGTACTGAAGTCTGCTGCTAAACATATGATATCACCATTAGTGAGTAATAGGATTTGTTCCACAAATGAATCCTGCATTCCCTATTGTAAGAGCACCCTTCAAGAACCCATTTCCTGGGCTTTGTTATTAATCTGACAGGCCCTATTTAGGATAGACTTCTACAGTTTTTCTTTTTAAGGCGACTGGTTGCTTCTTTACTACAGGCTAAGTGGGAGCCTTCAAAAGTCATAGAACTTTTGTGCTGTAATAGTTTTTCTGGTAATTTGGCTCCTCAATGTCTTATCCAGAAACCTTTTTCTTATAGTCTTGAGATATAGGAAGAGTCTTAATGAATTACACACTATGTCCACACACTGGAGTCTTCTCTTTGATGATAATCTCTTGTGGATTAAGATAAACCCAGACCCCAGATTTTTTGCCAAGAATGAAACTATTTGATTTAGAAATGGTCCAGTTCTCATTCATCTTTGGAAGACTTCATGAACAGAGCATCATGCCATACGCCCATATAGATCTTTTAGATATTTTGGACTTCATCAGAGGTTATCGAGGGACCATTTATTTGTGCACCCTGAAACCTTGAAACCCCTTTCATTGAAGAATATCTCTACTTGGATTAAGGAACGTTTTCTTTGCTTAATTTGGACTTTATGATTGAGAACAATGGTGTATGGAGGGTAGCATCCATTTTAGCCATCCTCAGAAACTTTTTGTTGGAGGAAATCAAGAAAAGAGGTCTTTGGCTTTCATTTACTGCCATTGTTAGTTGGTACCTTAATTTAGATGTGGAACTACTCTGTGTGGCTCTGGGGATCTCTCCTTTAGGAGAGATGGATTCCAATATGCCTCAGAATCACCATTCAAGAATCTGTTCTTGCTGTTGGGTTTCGTCTTTTTACTAAAAGTTTCACTCTACATAGACCCTCCTTTTTCACTTGGGTTTGCTCTCATGCTTGTGGGATAGACCACAGAGGATAGAAATATAGATTTTGGAATTTTGAAAACTTCTCCTTGAGGTTATATCCCTTGAGCATTTTTTGTTGTTTTCATGCCTTGCCTTTTTTTTTCTTTTGAAATCCTTTTACTTTACTATAAGTACTTTTGGGTTGACACCTGTGATCTGCAAATTTTGGGCTGTCTAGTGGCCAGATGTGGGTGAATTGATGACACTTATCTCATTGGAATTCTGTTTTTAGTGAAGGATGGGCCTTAATGAATGAGCTGTTGCTTTTGTGGTTGAATTGATAATCAAGGATGGGGAGGGCAGGCCCTTCCTTAATAGAAATACCTTGTGTTGGGAGGTCCTAACTCTCACTTTTCACTATCCTAGTAATATAACCTATAGCATTTCTTATGGCCATGGCGCACTGCCTCAGAGAGAAAAGGGTGTTCTAATTTTCTTACTATATTTTTTAATTTCACTTGAGAACGTTGTTAATGGGTAACTTTAGAATGTTTTGAGTAGAAGTTGCAATGATGTTACTCAGAATGAGAGATGAAATTTGACTTATTTACTAGAAATGATTGGTGACTAATCTTAGTCATTAACTATCACCGAGGTAGTTTTCCATGTTGTATTAGATGTGAGATGAAGTTAACAAATGTTAAAAAGTTTGCAGAGAAATGAATTGAGACATGATGTGCTTAGTACTGAAAGAGAGTCCTGTGGAGAATAGTGACTTTTGCATGTGAGTGTCTTAAGTTATTGAAAGAGGTTTATTGATATGTGAAAAAGAAGAGGGACAGGGTTAGGTAGAGCATAAATGGAATTTTTTTATATCATCCATATACTGCCATATGGATATTTAGTTGGACAGAAGGAAGGGCATCCATGATATAATAGGAGGAAGAAAAAAAGGAAGAGAATTATAAAGAGGAATGGCTTATGCCATACAACATCAAAATCTTCAAAATATTCAGGATGTAAAACAAAGAAACGATTCATCATTGTTGTTAAGCAGAATTACTGTTTGGTGAGGAGAGGGAGGAGACCTTTAGGAAAGTTGCCCCTGCATTATTTGATACAGGCACAGAAAATAGGTATCTGTCAGTTATAGTGGTTAGTTTTGGAAAAGAAATTTATATTATCCATTTGCTGCCATATGGATATTTAGTTGGGCGGAAGGGAGGGCATCCATAATATAGGAGGAAGAAAAAAAAGGAAGAGAATTATGTCATACTACAATAAAATCTTGAAAATATTCAGGATGTAAAACAAAGAAAAGATTCATCATTGTTGGTAAGCAGAATCACTGCTTGGTGAGGAGAGGGAGGAGACCTTCAGGAAAATTGCCCCTGCACTATTTGATACAGGTACAGAAAATAGGAATCTGTTAGTTATAGAGATAAGTTTTGGAAAATTATGTCATACTACTTAAAGGGCTGCTTAGTAAAGCATAGGTAAGAAAGGAATTAGGTGTACTGTTCATATTTTATGACAATACTGCCAGAGAGAAAAGTGTGTGGCTTAAGGAAGGTGTGAGGTAGCCATGTGAGAAAGGGTAGTAAGTAGTGGGATAAGGGATTTAAGGTGCTAGTGAAAGGGAAAAGAGTATTATGGACATTATATATATGTAGGGAAGGAGTGTTAGTAATTGGGAGGTGTACAAGAAAAAGTGGCAGGAGGTCAAGAGGAAGCTGCAGGGGTGAGTGAGTATCAGCAAACTTTAGGGACAATAAGAAAATGTTTTGGATGGAAGTTAAGAATGTGAGAAGAATAAGAGAGCAAATCAGGAAATCAGCAAAGGGACAAACAGGGAAGCTGTAACATGCAGAAATGAGGTGAAGAGATTAAGTGATTATTTTGAGGGGTTATCAAATGTCTTTGATGAAAGGATGCAGATGTGGTATGTCTTAGATGTGGATGTATGTAAAATGAGTCATGGGAAGCGGCTTGATGAGAAGAGAAGAGATGGTGAAAACCTTACATAAGATGAAGTGTGCAAAGTGGCTAGAGTGGATGGTATTGTCAACTGGATTTCCTAAAAATGGGGATGATTATGTTGTTAACAGGTCAGTTATAATTATCAAAGTATGTTTGGCTCATGGTAAGGTGCCTGAGGATTGACAGACTGCCTGTAAAGGTAAGGGGGAGAAAAGTGAGTGTTCAAATTACAGAGGTGTAAGTTTGTTGAGTGTGTTGTATCTGATGAGTTGTATGGGAGTGTGGTTATTGAAAGGGTGGTGGCATGTGCAGAGTTTTAGACTGGGAAGGAACAGTGTGGAGGAAGCATAGATCAGGTGTTGTCTCTGAAGAATGTGTTTGAGATACACTTAGAGAAACAGGACTTGTATTTGGATCTAAAGAGATCATATGATGTGGTTGATAGAAATGCTCTGTGAAAGATGTTGTGAATATAATGTGTGAATGGAAAGCTGGTAGAAGCTGTGAAAAGTTTTTATGAAAAAGGTAAGGCATTTGTGAGAGTTAAAAGAGAAGAGGATGGGTGGTTCCATTTGATATCACCATGGCTGTTTAGTTTTTTATGAATTGTGTGATAAGGGAGGTTAAGGCAAGGGTCTTGGGAAGAGGAGCAAGTATGCTGTCTGATGGGAATAGATGGGCCTTGGAGGTGCATCAGTTGTTTGCTGATAATGACACTGGTGGCAGGTTTGAGTGAGAAACTACAGAAGCTGGTTTCTGAGTTTAGGAGAGTGTTTAGCAGTGAAGACAGACAGGTTACTTGGAGTGTGAGTTTAATGGTGAATACTTGGAGGGAAGTAAGTGTTAGAAATACCTTGAATTGGATTGAGCTGAAGTGAGCCATAGGGAGGGTGTAGGGGCATAAATCCTGGGTGCATTGAGGAATTTATAAAAAGAGATATCACTCTCTACTAGGGCAAAGATGGGTATGTTTGATATTATAATGGTCTTATTGGTGCCATATAGATGCAGAGCATGGGTCTTACACAGAAATGTAAATAATAGAGTGGATGAGTTGGAAATGAATGTTTGAAGACACTGTGTGTTGTGAGGAGGGGTGCTCAGAAATTGTGAGATAAGAGAGAGAGTTGGTAGTGAGAAGAGTATGTGTGAGAAAACTGAAGAGTGTGCTGGAAAAGTTTGGACATATGGAGAGATGATTTAGGAGAGGATGACTAAGAGAGCATACATGGCAGAAGTGGAGAGAATTAAGAAAAGGGGGGACCTAGGAGTCAGAAGGATGGAGTTAGAAATGCTTTGAAGGTTTGAGGTTTGGACATTTAAAAGGATGTGGGATGTGCAGGGATAGAGAGAATTGGAGCATAGTTGTGTACTGGATAGGACATGCTGTCAGTGGGCTGAACCAGGACATATGATGCAGTCAAGGGAAACCACAGAATAGTCTGTGGGGTTGGTTGTAGATATGGGGCTCGAGCTCTGATTTAGGTTCATTATATATAACAGCTGGAGATTGGATATGACAAACAATTATGAAGAAAAATACTAACAAAAGCCACCATACTTGTATATGATTTTATATGTTATTACTATCACTTTTCTTTTCCTTACACCCAGTTTGCATGTATGTTTATTTGATACAAGTTTTTAAAAATGGGATATGATTAAACGAGCAAAATTGCCATGGGAATGTCTCTGTACACAATAATGTACAAATATATTTATTCTACTTTATGTACATTGATATGTCTTTGCAGGTGGGCTGTTGACAGTCCCCATGACGACCGTAGCACCCCAGACCCTTACCCATTTTACTGAAGAGTTTATGCACCTCACACATCAATCTGCAGATGGTTCTGATGGCCTTCTCATTAAAAAACTAAGGTATGATACATAGTTTATGTGACTGAAAAATCAGGAACTTCACATTAACTTAAACTTTTAGAGTGCACAAAAAATTGAGGTTAGACCCTTAATATTGTTCATGGTGCCTAGTAAAGAAATATTGTTCATGATGCCCTGTAAAGAATTATCTCCAAACTTTTCAAGTACAGCTGTTGTAACTGAATGTTCTCTCCAGTCATGTGTTTCCATTAGTGCCACATAACTGCTTTGCATAGTGGCAATATCATAACCAGAGGGAAGATGCTGCTATTGTGATTGACACAGAATTGGGAAAAGTTTTCAAATTTCAGTATCTCAAGGAGATACTCTAGTTTTCTAGAGTATCCAAGGCTCAGCCTGCCTGTATTCAAAGGAAAAGGTGTTAAGGCTTTTTTAGATATCTGGGAGTGGACTTGGCAGCAAATGGTACCATGGAAGTGGAAGTGAGTCATAGGATGGGGGAAGAGATGAAGGTTCTGGGAGCAGTGAAGAATATGTGGAAAGAAAGAACGTTATCTCAGAGAGCAAAAATGAGTATGTTTGAAAGAATTGTAGTTTCAAAAATATTACATGGTTGCAAGGTCTGGGCTGCAGAAAGGGTTGTGCAGAGGAGGGTGGATGTGTTGGAAATTTAGTGTTTAGGACAAAATATGGTGTGAGGTAGTTTGATTGAGTAGGTAGTGGAAGGGTAAAAGAGATATGTGGTAATTAAAAACGTGTGGTTGATAGAGCAGAAGAGGATGTGTTGAAATGGTTTTGACATATGGGGAGAATGAGTAAGGAAATGATGACATCAAGGATACATGTGTTAGAGGTGGAGGGAACTAGGAGAAATAGGAGACGAAATTGGAGATGGAAGGATGGAGTGAAAAAGATTTTGAGCAATCGGGGCCTGAACCTTCAGGAGGGTGAAAGGCTTGCAATAAATCAAGTGAATTGGAATGATGTGGTACACTGGGGTCAACCTGCTGTTAATGGACTGAAGCAGGGCATGTGAAATGTCTGGGGTAAACCATGGAAAGGCCCTCAGGGCCTGGATGTGGATAGGGAGCTGTGGTTTTGGTGCATTACACATGACAGGTAGAGACTGAGTGTTTTCCTGGCACTACCTCATGGAAGCAGGGGGTGATGATGCTGTGTCCTGCAGGGCGGGGTAGCACCAGTAATGGATGAAGGCAAGCAAATATGAATATGTACATGTATTTATATGTATATATCTGCGTATGCGTTATCTCTGGGGATAGGGGAGAAAGAATGCTTCTCATGTATTCCTTGCATGTCATAGTAGGCGACTAAAAGGGGAGGGAGCTAGGGGCTGAAAATCCTCCCCTTCAGTTTTTAATTTTCCAAAAGAAGGAATAGAGAAGGGGGCCAAGTGAGGATATTTCCTCTAAGGCTCATTCCTCTGGTGTTAATGCTACCTCACTAATGCGGGAAATGATGAATTTGTATGAAAAAAAATTTGTGTATGTGTATGTGTATATGTTGATATGTATATGAATATGTATGTGTGTATATGGGCATTTATATATATATATATATATATATATATATATATATATATATATATATATATATATATATATATATATATGTTATGAACTCAATACTTTTTCGGGCAAGGTCGCCAGTAACATTTATATGTTACAAATACTATACTGATCCTTGTCTTGCAAGGACGTTAGATTTGTTATGTTTCACAACACAGGATAACACTATCTGAAAGTTATGGGATTAAATAAAAGACCAGTGTTACAACTACTTATGATGAAAGGAATTGAAGTGTACAAAGATAAGCACACTAAAGGCACAACTCATTTACGTGAACACTGAACATGAGTTTAACATTGAACATGAAGTTAACATTGAACATGAGTTAACATTCCAGGTAAGATTTCAGACCAGGAGATCTCTTTCCTTTATGACAAATTCTTCGATAACATTACACTTAGTTAGACCCTTCTATGACAAGTTCAACTCTATGATACTCAGCTATGACTGAGACAAAACAATGTAGGGTCTGTATCGCGCACTGCACTTAGGTAACAGGCTTACAGCAGGGGGGACACCACTTACCTTGCTGGGATAGAGAGAGAGAAATTGAATCTCAGCGGTTGTCAGGTATTTATTACAAGTAAAGATGAGCGTCTGCCCTGCTGGTACAACGCTACCCTTGACTGGCTATGGGACTAAGAGCACTTGTGATTGGTTGGAATATCCTAAGGTCCGGCCCTCCTCTTGCATGAGTTCAAACTCCTTTTTGTTCCCTTGTTCATGACAGCAGCGAGTTTACGGGATGACATACCCAGTAGCTGGCCCCACGACTTGACCTGACGCCACTGATAAAAGTTCAGGTGCTGGAGGACTGGTCAACATCTGCTTCAAAACAGGATTATTAAGACAAAAAACTCGGTCAGGGAAGTGAGGTCCGAGCCAAGAGTAACAACACCCTACACAAAGGCACACCATACACAAAGACACACCATACATATATACGAACATGTGGGCACCCACACACATGTTCGTAACGGTATGTGAGTGGATGGGTCATTCATTGTCTGTGTCCTGGCGCTACCTCGCTGACACGGGAAATAGCGATCAAGTATGATAAATGAATATGAATGAATACATACATACTTATCCAGACAAACATAATCCTATAGTCATATTCATACTTGTTCTCTGTCATCCATTCCTGATGCCATCCCACTTCACCTGCAGCAACACAAATGCTTAAAAGAAAAAGAATGATAGCCTATATATTTTGTTCTCCCCCACATCTGATTACTACCCCTGCATCAGCAAGGTAGTGCCTGGACACAGATGAAGAAAGGCCACCTCCACTCATTTCCATACACTAGCTGTCATGTGTAATGCATGATGATGATCAGGAACAAAGATGGCACCAGATTAAGAGTAGAGTTACCTGGGATGACTAGAGGCTTTTGATTTTCTCACCTTGCAAGAGAGGAGAGTGAGGGATGATCTTATGATGATCTTTCAGTTTTGAATCATATTTGTGACGTAGATGTAGACGGTTGACAGTTCTTGGAATGATGTAGGGTTAGAACAGTCAGAGCACACAACATGAAATTAAGGAGGAATCTCGTTAAAAAAATTTAAAGAAGTGCCTTGATAGTATTTGAGTGTTGGGTGAATGGAATAAGATAACTGAGGACATGATTAATGCAAACAGCATTGATAGATTTTAGATGTATGTTGGCTGAAATTGTTTAAGAGATGGAGCCCCAAAAGTATAGTACAGTACTCCCTTCCCATTCAGCACAAATAATTAAAAAAAAGGTAATTTCAAGAGGGAAAACCATTGTATGAAGGTTAAGAAATTAAAGGTGTTACAGCATTACTTGTGAAGACAAACTTGAAACTGAACTGTTTAGTGTTGAGTTTGCTGCCTCCTTGAATGTAATATATATATCTTTCTTTTCTTTTAAACTATTCGCCATTTCCCGCTTTAGCGAGATAGTGTTAAGAACAGAGGACTGGGCATTTTTGGGAATATCCTCACCTGGCCCCCTCTGTTCCTTCTTTGGAAAATCAAAAAAAAAAAAAAAAAGAAAAACGAGAGGGGAGGATTTCCAGCCCCCCCGCTCCCTCCCCTTTTAGTCGCCTTCTACGACACGCAGGGAATATGTGGGAAGTATTCTTAATCCCCTATCCCCAGGGATAATATATATATTATCCAACGGGGGGCTGGAAATCCTCCCCTCTCATTTTTTTTTTCTTAATTTTCCAAAAGAAGGAACAGAGAAGGGGGCCAGGTGAGGATATTCCCTCAAAGGCCCAGTCCTCTGTTCTTAACGCTACCTTGCTAATGCGGGAAATGGCGAATAGTTTGAAAGAAAGAAAGAAAGAAAGATATATATATATATATGTAAGGCATGTGTACGTGTAGGAAGAGAGGAAAGTGATTGGTTCTCAGTGAATGTAGGTTTGCGGCAGGGGTGTGTGATGTCTCCATGGTTGTTTAATTTGTTTATGGATGGGGTTGTTAGGGAGGTAAATGCAAGAGTCTTGGAAAGAGGGGCAAGTATGAAGTCTGTTGGGGATGAGAGAGCTTGGGAAGTGAGTCAGTTGTTGTTCGCTGATGATACAGCGCTGGTGGCGGATTCATGTGAGAAACTGCAGAAGCTGGTGACGGAGTTTGGTAAAGTGTGTGGAAGAAGAAAGTTAAGAGTAAATGTGAATAAGAGCAAGGTTATTAGGTACAGTAGGGTTGAGGGTCAAGTCAATTGGGAGGTGAGTTTGAATGGTGAAAAACTGGAGGAAGTGAAGTGTTTTAGATATCTGGGAGTGGATCTGTCAGCGGATGGAACCATGGAAGCGGAAGTGGATCATAGGGTGGGGGAGGGGGCGAAAATTTTGGGAGCCTTGAAAAATGTGTGGAAGTCGAGAACATTATCCCGGAAAGCAAAAATGGGTATGTTTGAAGGAATAGTAGTTCCAACAATGTTGTATGGTTGCGAGGCGTGGGCTATGGATAGAGTTGTGTGCAGGAGGATGGATGTGCTGGAAATGAGATGTTTGAGGACAATGTGTGGTGTGAGGTGGTTTGATCGAGTAAGTAACGTAAGGGTAAGAGAGATGTGTGGAAATAAAAAGAGCGTGGTTGAGAGAGCAGAAGAGGGTGTTTTAAAATGGTTTGGGCACATGGAGAGAATGAGTGAGGAAAGATTGACCAAGAGGATATATGTGTCGGAGGTGGAGGGAACGAGGAGAAGAGGGAGACCAAATTGGAGGTGGAAAGATGGAGTGAAAAAGATTTTGTGTGATCGGGGCCTGAACATGCAGGAGGGTGAAAGGCGCGCAAGGAATAGAGTGAATTGGATCGATGTGGTATACCGGCATTGACGTGCTGTCAGAGGATTGAATCAGGGCATGTGAAGCGTCTGGGGTAAACCATGGAAAGTTGTGTGGGGCCTGGATGTGGAAAGGGAGCTGTGGTTTCGGGCATTATTGCATGACAGCTAGAGACTGAGTGTGAACGAATGGGGCCTTTGTTGTCTTTTCCTAGTGCTACCTCGCACACATGAGGGGGGAGGGGGATGGTATTCCATGTGTGGCGAGGTGGCGATGGGAATGAATAAAGGCAGACAGTGTGAATTGTGTGCATGGGTATATATGTATGTGTCTGTGTGTGTATATATATGTGTACATTGAGATGTATAGGTATGTATATTTGCGTGTGTGGACATGTATGTATATACATTGTGTATGGGGGTGGGTTTGGCCATTTCTTTCGTCTGTTTCCTTGCGCTACCTAGCAAACGCGGGAGACCAACAAAGCAAAATAGAAAAAATAAAAATAAAATATATATATATATATATATATTTTCTTTTTTTTTTCTTTTAAACTATTCGCCATTTCCCGCGTTAGCGAGGTAGCGTTAAGAACAGAGGACTGGGCCTTTTTTGGAATATCCTCACCTGGCCCCCCTCTGTTCCTTCTTTTGGAAAAAAAAAAAAAAAATGAGAGGGGAGGATTTCCAGCCCCCGCTCCCTCCCCTTTTAGTCGCCTTCTACGACACGCAGGGAATACGTGGGAAGTATTCTTAATCCCCTATCCCCAGGGATAATATATATATATATATATATATATATATATATATATATATATATATATATATATATATATATATATATATGTGTTTGAGGACAATGTGTGGTGTGAGGTGGTTTGATCGAATAAGTAACGTAAGGGTAAGAGAGATGTGTGGAAATAAAAAGAGCGTGGTTGAGAGAGCAGAAGAGGGTGTTTTGAAATGGTTTGGGCACATGGAGAGAATGAGTGAGGAAAGATTGACCAAGAGGATATATGTGTCGGAGGTGGAGGGAACGAGGAGAAGAGGGAGACCAAATTGGAGGTGGAAAGATGGAGTGAAAAAGATTTTGTGTGATTGGGGCCTGAACATGCAGGAGGGTGAAAGGAGGGCAAGGAATAGAGTGAATTGGAACGATGTGGTATACCGGGGTTGACGTGCTGTCAGTGGATTGAATCGGGGCATGTGAAGCGTCTGGGGTAAACCATGGAAAGCTGTGTAGGTATGTATATTTGAGTGTGTGGACGTATGTATATACATGTCTATGGGGGTGGGTTGGGCCATTTCTTTCGTCTGTTTCCTTGCGCTACCTCGCAAACGCGGGAGACAGCGACAAAGCAAAAAAAAAAAAAAAAAATATATATATATATATATATATATATATATATATTATCCCTGGGGATAGGGGCTTAAGAATACTTCCCACGTATTCCCTGCGTGTCGTAGAAGGCAACTAAAAGGGGAGGGAGCGGGGGCTGGAGATCCTCCCCTCTCAATTTTTTTTTTTTTTTTTTTTTTCCAAAAGAAGGAACAGAGAATTGGGCCAGGTGAGGGTATTCCCTCAAAGGCCCAGTCCTCTGTTCTTAATGCTACCTCGCTAACGCGGGAAATAGCGAATAGTTTAAAAGAAAAAAAAGAAAATATATATATATATATATATCTCGGAAAGCAAAAATGGGTATGTTTGAAGGAATAGTGGTTCCAACAATGTTGTATGGTTGCGAGGCGTGGGCTATGGATAGTGTTGTGCGCAGGAGGATGGATGTGCTGGAAATGAGATGTTTGAGGACAATGTGTGGTGTGAGGTGGTTTGATCGAGTGAGTAACGTAAGGGTGAGAGAGATGTGTGGAAATAAAAAGAGCATGGTTGAGAGAGCAGAAGAGGGTGTTTTGAAGTGGTTTGGGCACCTGGAGAGGATGAGTGAGGAAAGATTGACCAAGAGGATATATGTGTCGGAGGTGGAGGGAGCAAGGAGAAGAGGGAGACCAAATTGGAGGTGGAAAGATGGAGTGAAAAAGATTTTGTGTGATCGGGGCCTGAACATGCAGGAGGGTGAAAGGAGGGCAAGGAATAGAGTGAATTGGAGTGATGTGGTATACCGGGGTTGATGTGCTGTCAGTGGATTGAATCAAGGCATGTGAAGCGTCTGGGGTAAACCATGGAAAGCTGTGTAGGTATGTATATTTGCGTGTGTGGACGTATGTATATACATGTGTATGGGGGGGGTTGGGCCATTTCTTTCGTCTGTATCCTTGTGCTACCTCGCAAACGCGGGAGACAGCGACAAAGTATAAAAAAAAAAAAAAAATATATATATATATATATATATATATATATATATATATATATATATATATATATATATATATATTGGTAAGGGAAATTAAAAGTTTTGTGGCTTTGATGGAAACTGGTGTCATTAAGTTCAAGTTCGACATATGGAAATGTTCATAGTGAATTGTTATGAAAATCATTTGCATGCCATAGAACATACTTTGGATTGGTCAGTCTAAGAAATTATATGTTTTTCTTTAACTAAGAAAGCTTGAATCTTACTTTATATTAAAGTAAAATAGAATGGTGTTGATATTATTCTGCACTTAATTGTAAATAATGAAAAGTTTTTTTGGGAATGTTTATACTTAATATTAGCCATTCCATTAAATATTTCTTTTACAAAACTTGGGTTGGTTAACTCATAATTCATTAGAAAAAAAATGCTGTAAATGTTTGCTACTTTTTTATGCACATATTGATTAATTGAAAAATAAAGGAAAAAGATTTTTTTAATTTTGTGCACTGAGTGTAAGTACAGGTACACCACAGATTTTCCGGCAATCTTGTTTCCAAAGCCTTGCCGGATTAACAATTTTACTGTACCAACTGTGGTCACGTAATAATAATTCATCAACACACCTCTGACTCATTAATTATACATCTCCCATGTGTCTAAATTATACCATGGACTGCTAGAAATTTAAATTACACAAATATTAAATGTAAATTAGATAGATAAATGAAATACATTATACACCTGCTCAGGACTGAGGTGCTTGTCAGCCACGAGTTTCACAAATTCGTCCACATACTCGGCAGCTCCTTTGTGGTTTGCAGACCGGTTTTCTTGGCACACTTTATCAGTGGAAATTCCATGACGCTTCTTGCATCTTTGAAGCCATCCTTCACTATAATTACGCTCATGTTGTAATTTAAGTTCTTTATGGAACAACTTAGCCTAGTTCATTATATGCTACCTTACAAGTCCACTCCATCACTCTGATGCTGTTGAAACCATTCCATCATCACTTGATTGTGCTCAGTACTCTTACCATCTTTCATAGTTTTTCTAATCGTCATTTGCTTCTTGGAATCGCTGTGTGCATAGAATTTCAGTATTTTCTCCCTGTGCTTCTTTATATCATAAACAGATGACGAAGAAATACTGTAGATGTCACGCAGCTTATGCACCGAAACACCACATTCCATTTTTTTCAACAGCTCTACTTTATCTTGGATTGATATGGACCGGTGTTTAGTTTGACACCACGACTGACACTCTCATATGTCTTAGAAGCCATAGCTAGGGTTAAATTTAAGCAAAATAAGCTAAGAATCTCACAGAATTGCGGTATTTTCGCCATCAATTGCAGCATAAAGAATGTAAATAAGCGTGCCCTACACACAACACCATCTGTGGCCACCCAGTAAACTAGTCTGGTGGCCGTGGTAAATTCAAGTTCCCTCACGTAATTTTGTTCAGGCTACAGGAGGTACCAAACCATCAGTTGCTGGAAATTCTATGTTGTGCCTGAAGTAGAAATCAAATGTGTATCAAAAGGGGGAAGTAAGTCCATTAAGATATCATCATATATCGTGGACAAATGAAAAAAGAATAAGTTTTGGTAGAGATTTGCCTTACAACTTCAGACCTGGTAGGTAAGTTCTATGGAGGGTACACTATGGATAAAGTTATTTCCCTTTGAGATGAAAGTGAACATTGAAGTGTACTTAGTTACAAAGCACATGAAGATTACATAGTATGATTCATTATTAGCATCCTGTACCACAGGTAGTTGAAAGTGTTGATTATTTGTGCAGGAATACTGTGACCATGGAATAAGCCCCATCTCATGATGCAGAATGCCATTTGCAGTCTTTAGATGATTATGGGATATATTTGGCCATCTTTGACACATCAAGTGGGTAACAAACTCCTAACCATACCTAAATGTTGGCCTGAGTGGATATGATATTTTGATTAACTGATGAGCCTTTATCTTTGAATTTAAGACACAGCATTTATATTATTAAATAACTTTCTTTGTGTGTGTGTTCTTTTGTGTCATAGATTGGTGTTTTATGGAAATTGTCCCCATAGATTTTCATTACTAGTCATCTTATTTTCCTATGAATTCTGAGCATTGGATGTCCTCCCACATATATGAACCAGTTATCACATGCTTACATTAGGGATGATGTTTGTAAAAAATTGAGGTTTTCTAAGAAAGCACTGTGATGACATGGGGTAAAGATTGTAAGTTAATGAGGAAAAAAGATATTCACTTAAAGAATAATATGGTGAATGAGAATATGTGGCATACATTAATTTGCACTAAGGCTATGCCTGAAGAGAACCTTTTAAAGAACCTTTATGATTACGAAGGATAGTGATCTTTATTTTCATCATTGGTGGAATATTGAAAATCCATGATACTTGGGACCAAGGGATGTTAAGATTCTGGAGTTTTATGGATATTAGAAATGTGCGGGTCCAATTTTGAAGACTTTTTTTTTTACTGTAACCATAACAGAGTGTATTGTGTTTCTGTTGCTGGTTTAAATGTTAAATGTCTTTAGTACGTATGCTTACAGTACTGTGTAAAATATTTCACAAACACTTACTGAAATTACTTACTGGAAACACATGCTCCATGTTGTTAGTAATCCAGAATGCACTGGACCATGGATTCTTGGAAGTATGCATTAGTGACATTCTGCTTGCCGTTCTACTGATAACTGAAGGTAAAAAACTCAGCTTAATCGGTCTCCTGCGTTAGCGAGATAGTGAGAGGAAACACATGAGGAATGGCCCAACCCATCCATATACACATGTATATACATATCGCCCACCACACATACATATACATTTCAGTGTATACATACATATACATACACAGACATATACATATATACTCTTGTTCATATTCATATTTGCTGTCTTCATCCATTCCTGTTACCACCCTGCCACACACACACACACACACACACACGCACACACACACACACACACACACACACACACACACACACACACACACACACACACACACACACACACACACACACCAGGAACAGACAGAAAAGGCCACATTCGTTCACTCAGTCTCCAGCCATCATGTGTAATGCACCAAAACTGTAGCTCCCTTTCCACATCCAGGCCTCACAGACCTTTCCATGGTTTACCCCAGTCGCTTCACATGCCCGGGTTCAATTCATTGACAGCACATCCACCCTGGTATACCATGTTATTCCAATTCACTTTATTCCTTGCATGCCTTTCACCCTCCTGCATGTTCAGGCCCCGATTGCTCAAAATCTTTTTCACTCCATCCTTCCACCTCCAATTTGGTCTCCTGCTTCTCCTTGTTCCCTCCACCTCTGACACATGTATCCTCTTTGTTAATCTTTCCATCTTCATTCTCTCCATGTGACCAAACCATTTCAACACATCCTCTTCTGCTCTCTCAACCACACTCTTTTTATTACTACACATCTCTCTTACCCTTTCATTACTTACTTGATCAAACCACCTCACACCACATATTGTCTTCAAACATTTCATTTCCAACACATCCACCCTCCTCCGCACAGCCCTGTCTGTAGCCCATGCCTTGCAACCATATAACATTGTTGGAACCACTATTCCTTCAAACATACCCATTTTTGCTCTCCAAGATAACATTCTCACCTTCCACACATTCTTCAGTGTTCCCAGAACCTTTGCCACCCTCCCCAACCCTGTGACTCACTTCTGCTTCCATGGTTCCATCCGCTGCCAAGTCCACTCCCAGAAGTTACAGTGCCATATTTCAATTCAATAATGCTTTGAATAAGTGTTGTACTTTTATTTTGAATGATAGATGTATTAAGTGTAAAATCATAAAGCTTGATTCTTTTTGTTTGAGCTTATGGAGAGAGCTAATGCACACATTTTGATATCTGACAGTCCTACGATCTACATTGGAGAGTGCAGTTCAGGAGTGTATGCTGTACCTGCATTAGTAGATACACACACAGCTACCATTTCGCATAGAGGGTCTCAGCTGTTACTAGAAGGACCTCCTGACTCCCGTGGAACTCTTGGCTCACGTCATACGAAACATACTGGTAATGCAAAAGAAGAGAAGAATTCAGAAGTCCTCTTGCTTGGTACGTTTTTCATTTGCATGTTACATGTAATGTTCGTGCGTCATTAGACTTAGGAGGATGTAGTAGACCTTGAGTATTTGCCAGAATATTTTCTCAATAAGCATACTGTAGTTGATATCATCATAACATATGAATTATTTGGGAGACCGTACATCACACATATTGCTATGCCTACTTAAGAAACTGATGTCACATTTGGGGAGTTGTACCTTAAAATACCTGACAGAATGAAGTCCAAAGCATCCCAGTATATCAGCTCATGCTGTCTCACCTCAAGACTTAACCAACTTACCCAGTGCCTCTGGGCTTTTTACTTTTGTAGATAATCCTCTGGTTTCTGTATCTGAGAATTGGCTACATGTGTCCCACCATCAACTAGGCCATGTAATGCCCAGGAAGTTTCTACATTGCATGATTATTGTATGGTCATTGGCAGCTCAAGGGCAGGCTATTTTATTTGCTTCTTTTTCTGCAATACTAAGCTTTCCTATTCTTTACCTTCCCTTGTTTCTCGTAATAGCTGTGACCTGCCATTTTTTACATAGGAGGTTTTTCCACACTCTCTGGAATTCTTAGATTACTTTTAATTTTTTTTTTTTTTTTGACTTGGCCTTGAAGAGCACTTTTGTTCTTAACCAGAAATTTCTGAAGGGTTAGGGAGGACCTGACTTATGATATGTTGGTATGTTGAACCATTCAGAGTTTATCCTGATTCCTCTTTTGCATGTAACTCCCATTGTCCCAACAGAAAGATAAGCTGGTTAGTTAACTTCCATTTGTGATTGAAATACCATCAGTATAGCTAGCTTTGAAGTATTTATTTTCTCATTAGTAGATGGAGAGAACAATCTGAAACTGTGAACATGGTCTGTATGTAATATAGTTTTGGTCCTAGTTATGTCTCTTCGTTGTATATCAGCTGACTTATTATATTTCTTGTATCACCCCTGATGATGTGATTATTACACGAAAGTGCTCTTGGGAACTTGTGTTAAATTTCCCTGTGGACTCACAGGAATACAAAAGCTAAGTAGATATTGATGGCTATATTTTGTGGAATCCTTAGAATTGAATTGGATTCATCTGTTGATGTGATTACTGATTTATTCATGATGGCTTTATTGAAATTTTTTCATTTTGATATTCTCAGGCCTTCAGATGTTAGGACTGCAATTTTTCTAGAGGGAATTAGGTGTCCCTCCTTATGCCATCTTGCATGATTGGGAATGGATTTTCCAGCTCTGCAAGATATTTTTGACAAAATGTTGGTTCACTCTATATAAGTTGGAATGAAATCAAGGGTAATAAATATTCTCAGGCCTCAATAGGATATCAAAAAATATTGGTTAACTTGCTGGCTTGCTAAGAAGTAGCTTAACTCTTGCAGCACATCTCTCAAAATATCCTTATTCTTTTCTCAAAATATCATCATTCATAATCATTATAGGCATTGCTTAGCCTAGTTGTATTGGTGTGAAAGCCTTCTACAAAGTGGATGGAGCGTTGAATTAATTTTTTGGTATACATGTGGGTGTAATGCAGGGCTGTGTGATATCACTGTGGCTTTTTAACTATTTATGGATGGATTGATAAGAGAGATGAAAGAAATTAAGGAAAACAGGTGTAGAGATAGAGTGTGTTTGTGAGGTATACTGGCTAGTGACAAACCTGTTTGTGGATGATACTTTGATGTTTGCTGAGAGTGAAGAGGAGTTGTAGAAAGTTGTAAATGTGTTTTAAGATGTGTGTGAGCATAGATGACTGTAGATGAAAGCAAGTAAAAGTAAAGTGATGGTGTTTAAAGGGAAACAAAGTGAAAGTATAGATTTTGCAAAGCCCTATAGAGCAGTGTTGTCCAAACTTTTTTGCCTATTGTACCCCTTCTTACCTTCTTCTTCCATTAAGTACCCCCACAACTGATTAAACTCAATATTTGGAAAGACAATGCAAGTCATATTAAAAATTTGCATAATTTGAGTGCTGGACAATACATTATTATTCTGTATACTAAAGGAAAAAGACAAACAAAATAACATAGAAATGCTTGATAATTACAGCTCCATGTGGAATTTGTGGTTGATATTCACTGATAATTTTTGCCATTCCAGGCAGTAGAGAGGCTACTGCAGTGATCATACTTTGTTCCAGGTTTACATTTAGTTTGTTTATCTGTTTTGACTTGATAATACTCATTTGGAAGAAATGCTTCACAAAGGTAGGTAGACCCAAAGGGCAGGTTTTTCAAAGCCTTCTTTCCAAGGTCAGGGGGCTCCTTCTTTACACAGCTCCAAAACCATGAGAGGGTTGAGCTTACACATATCAATTTGAGGCCACAGTCTGAACACACTCCTAACAGTGCTTCCTGAAGGCAGATAGGAAGCTTCTTCATATTATTTTCAGATAGGAGGAACGGATTTCTAACCCAATCCAGCTGTACAGATGTGTCATATATGTCTGGAAAGTGAGATTTAAAAGCACAGATATGGTTGGTCAAATGTTCCACAGTTATTGAAAAAATGAGCATTTGACAGGAAAACACATAAAATCTCCCCCTGAGCATATCTTCTTCCACAATTCTATTTTCTTTTGAAAACCACCAACTTTATCACATAAGTTGTGAATGTTTTCTATCATTGCCTTGCAAAGACAAATTTAACTCATTCACTTTGCTGCATATGTCTACAAGATATGCCAGTTGTGCAAGCCAAGTAGTATTTTTAAAAAATGTGGCAAAGGGAGATCCATGTTCTTGTAGAATGGAGCCTATCTCATCTCGCAACTCAAATAACCTTGCAAGTACCCTCCCTATTGACAGCCAGCACATCGATATGTGCAGTAATATCTATGTGTGCTCAGACCCTATGTTTTCACAGCCTGTGATACAGGCAAGCATTAAGTAGCCCTTGAGCTTTGTTTTACTTAGAGCCAGAACATTTAGGTTTTTAACTCAAGTACACTATCTATGTCTCCTCACTTCTCATCTTGTTTACTTCCACAGACATATAGACACCCTAATCTGAGCCTTCAAAGAGGATGAGCACTCCTTGCACTCCCTACTTGGCTCCATCATCTGTTCCATCTTTTTTTAGAAGATGGTTATCATTTTATTTTCTCCATCACAAAAATTGATAACCTGTTTCAAAAATATGCAGAAAGAAGTCTGGAGTAAGGAACTACTTGTAGAAGAAAGGACAATTGTAGAAAAAATAAAAGAATAACACAATGAAATGGAAAATATGACCTTTGTAAGGAAAAAGATGTAGTATGAGAATATGGGTCATATCATAAAGTGGAGTAACAAGTCATAGGTATCCATGATTAAGTAATCTATCAATATCTTATATTCATTAACTGTCGGTCACATATGTATGCATGTATTATGAAAATGCACCTGAGCAAACACTAACATTTTCAGAGGAACTGTGCTTCTTACCTTTTAATCCTTTTTCCAATTTATGTATTTTATTATATAGTCCATAATGCCTTCGGCATCACTGTTGATGTGAAGTTGGTGTATGATATATTTTTTCTTGTTAAGTGGTATAGCAACCTCTTGATCGAGATTTCAGTTTATTTGTGGCATTGAAATCACTGTTTTAAAGTACATGCACTAAAGGAGCACTATTTTTTCCCATCCCTCTCTTTGACCCACTTTCTTAAGCCCTCATTTATGGGAGCTGCTTTACCATATTTAGGAAAAATCTTTAGTGATATGCTTTAGAATAGGATGAATTTGATGCTGGTTAAGACTTGATACATATTATAATGTAAGATGAGGTAATAACAACAACAAAATTGTAAATTTCCTTTGATATTTCAGGCTACTATGAGATCCCTGAGAAAATGAAGGCTGATTTAGTTAAAGCAAGTCCGGAGGATGTAGCAAAGATAACTGACCATGTACGTCTTGGCATCACTCATGAAAAGAATAACAGCCAGTCAACAAGTCCTCAAAAAAGTATTGTTAACCACTCTGAAGATGATGATACCATAATATGGGGTTTGTATTTTATGGATTTCATATTTGATAGAGTCAGTTGTTGTTCGCTGATGATACAGCGCTGGTGGCTGATTCATGTGAGACACTGCAGAAGCTGGTGACTGAGTTTGGTAAAGTGTGTGAAAGAAGAAAGTTAAGAGTAAATGTGAATAAGAGCAAGGTTATTAGGTACAGTTGGGTTGAGGGTCAAGTAAATTGGGAGGTGAGTTTGAATGGAGAAAAACTGGAGGAAGTGAAGTGTTTTAGATATCTGGGAGTGGATCTGGCAGCGGATGGAACCATGGAAGCGGAAGTGGATCATAGGGTGGGGGAGGGGGCGAAAGTTCTAGGAGCCTTGAAGAATGTGTGTAAGTCGAGAACATTATCTCGGAAAGCAAAAATGGGTATGTTTGAAGGAATAGTGGTTCCAACAATGTTGTATGGTTGCGAGGCGTGGGCTATGGATAGAGTTGTGCGCAGGAGGATGGATGTGCTGGAAATGAGATGTTTGAGGACAATGTGCGGTGTGAGGTGGTTTGATCGAGTAAGTAACGTAAGGGTAAGAGAGATGTGTGGAAATAAAAAGAGCGTGGTTGAGAGAGCAGAAGAGGGTGTTTTGAAATGGTTTGGGCACATGGAGAGAATGAGTGAGGAAAGATTGACCAAGAGGATATATGTGTTGGAGGTGGAGGGAACGAGGAGAAGAGGGAGACCAAATTGGAGGTGGAAAGATGGAGTGAAAAAGATTTTGTGTGATCGGGGCCTGAACATGCAGGAGGGTGAAAGGAGGGCAAGGAATAGAGTGAATTGGATCGATGTGGTATACCGGGGTTGACGTGCTGTCAGTGGATTGAATCAAGGCATGTGAAGTGTCTGGGGTAAACCATGGAAAGCTGTGTAGGTATGTATATTTGCGTGTGTGGACGTATGTATATACATGTGTATGGGGGTGGGTTGGGCCATTTCTTTCGTCTGTTTCCTTGCGCTACCTCGCAAACGCGGGAGACAGCGACAAAGCAAAAAAAAAAAAGAATAGAAAAATGATTTATTTTCATGGTAACTCAGACTGCATTGGTGACTGAATTAGATGCTGCCTCTATATACCATTTATCTATATGAACAGTACTTTTCTTCATGTACTGACATTGATATAATCCCCAAAGGAGACATTTCACTTACTGTGTAACCATGTGTAGGCAGTGTGGCAACACCTTTATGTGTATATGTATATAGTTGGAAAGCAGCCATTGACCAGGGCATATTCAGGCCCCAATTGCTCAAAATCTTTTTCACTCCTTCCTTCCACCTCCAATTTGGTCTCCCACTTCTCTTTGTTCCCTCCACCTCTGACACATATATCCTCTTTGTCAATCTTTCCTCCTCACTCATTCTCTCCATGTGACCGAACCATTTCAAAACACCCTCTTCTGCTTTCTTAACCACACTCTTTTTATTACCACACATCTCTCTTACCCTTTCATTACTTACTCGATCAAACCACCTCACACCACATATTATCCTCAAGCATCTCATTACCAACACATCCACCCTCCTCTGCACAACTCTATCTATAGCCCACGCCTCGCAACCATATAACATTGAATATGTACGCGTGTGTACTGGTTGGTAAGATTATTTAATGTATGTATGACTCATGGTGAGGTGCCTGAGATTTGGTGGAATGCTTGTATAGTGCCATTGTACAAAGGCAAGGGGGATAAAAGTGAGTGCTCAAATTACAGAGTAAGTTTGTTGAGTATTCCTGGGATATTATATGGGAGGGTATTGATTGAGAGGGTGAAGGCATGTACAGAGCATCAGATTAGGGAAGAGCAGTGTGGTTTCAGAAGTGGTAGGGATGTGTGGATCAGAAAAGCAAATGGATTTGTATGTAGCATTTATGGATCTGGAGAAGGCATATGATAAGAGTTGATAGAGATGCTCTGTGGAAGGTATTAAGAATATATGGTGTGGGAGGCAAGTTGTTAGAAGCAGTGAAAAGTTTTTCTCGAGGATGTAAGGCCTGTGTATGTGTAGGAAGGAAGAGAGGAAAGTGATTGGTTCTCAGTGAATGTTGGTTTGCGGCAGGGGTGTGTGATGTCTGCATGGTTGTTTAATTTGTTTATGGATGGGGTTGTTAGGGAGGTGAATGCAAGAGTTTTGGAGAGAGTGGCAAGTATGCAGTCTGTTGGGGATGAGAGAGCTTGGGAAGTGAGTCAGTTGTTGTTCACTGATGATACAGCGCTGGTAGCTGATTCATGTGAGAAACTACAGAAGCTGGTGACTGAGTTTGGTAAAGTGTGTGAAAGAAGAAAGCTGAGAGTAAATGTGAATAAGAGCAAGGTTATTAGGTACAGTAGGGTTGAGATACAAGTTAATTGGGAGGTAAGTTTGAATGGAGAAAAACTGGAGGAAGTGAAGTGTTTTACATATCTGGGAGTGGATTTAGCAGCGGATGAAACCAGGAAAGCGGAAGTGAATCATAGGGTTGGGGAGGGGGCATAAGTTCTGGGAGCGTTGAAAAATGTGTGGAAGTCGAGAACGTTATCTTGGAAAGCAAAAATGGGTATGTTTGAAGGAATAGTGGTTCCAACAATGTTATATGGTTGAGAGGCGTGGGCTATAGATACAGTTGTGCGGAGGAGGGTGGCTGTGCTGGAAATGAGATGTTTGAGGACAGTATGTGGTGTGAGGTAGTTTGATCCAGTAAGTGATAATAGGGTAAGAGAGATGTGTGGTAATAAAAAGAGTGTGGTTGAGAGAGCAGAAGAGGATGTTTTGAAATGGCTTGGTCACATAGAAAGGATTTTGAGTGATTGGGGCTTGAACATGCAGAAGGGTGAAAGGTGTGCAAGGAATAGAGTGAATTGGAACGATGTAGTATATCGGGGTCGACGTGCTGTCAATGGATTGAACCAGGGCATGTGAAGCATCTGGGGTAAACCATGGAAAGTTTTGTGGGGCGTGGATGTAGAAAGGGAGATGTGGTTTCGGTGCATTATACATGACAGCTATAGACTGAGTGTGAACGAATGTGACCTTAGTTGTCTTTTCCTAGCGCTACCTCGCGCATATACGTGGGGAAGGGGCTATTTTATATGTGGCGGGATGGCGACAGCAATGAATAAGGGCAGACTATGAATTATGTATATATGTACAGCGACAAAGTATGATAGATTAGATAAATATATAAAAATATATTTATTTATTTATTTTGCTTTGTCGCTGTTTCCCGCGTTTGCGAGGTAGCGCAAGGAAACAGACGAAAGAAATGGCCCAACCCACCCCCATACACGTGTATATACATACACGTCCACACACGCAAATATACATACCTATACATCTCAATGTACACATATATATACACACACAGACACATACATATATACCCATGCACACAATTCACACTGTCTGCCTTTATTCATTACCGTCGCCACCTCGCCACACATGGAATACCATCCCCTTCCCCCCTCATGTGTGCGAGGTAGCGCTAGGAAAAGACAACAAAGGCCCCATTCGTTCACACTCAGTAGCACTAGGAAAAGACAACAAAGGCCCCATTCGTTCACACTCAGTCTCTAGCTGTCATGCAATAATGCCCGAAACCACAGCTCCCTTTCCACATCCAGGCCCCACACAACTTTCCATGGTTTACCCCAAACGCTTCACATGCCCTGATTCAATCCACTGACAACACGTCAACCCCAGTATACCACATCGATCCAATTCGCTCTATTCCTTGCCTGCCTTTCACCCTCCTGCATGTTCAGGCCCCGATCACACAAAATCTTTTTCACTCCATCTTTCCACCTCCAATTTGGTCTCCCACTTCTCCTCGTTCCCTCCACCTCCGACACATATATCCTCTTGGTCAATCTTTCCTCACTCATTCTCTCCATGTGCCCAAACCATTTCAAAACACCCTCCTCTGCTCTCTCAACCACGCTCTTTTTATTTCCACACATCCCTCTTACCCTTACGTTACTTACTCAATCAAACCACCTCACACCACACATTGTCCTCAAACATCTCATTTCCAGCACATCCACCCTCCTGCGCACAACTCTATCCATAGCCCACGCCTCGCAACCATACAACATTGTTGGAACCACTATTCCTTCAAACATGCCCATTTTTGCTTTCCGAGATGATGTTCTTGACTTCCACACATTCTTCAAGGCTCCCAGGATTTTTGCCCCCTCCCCCACCCTATGATCCACTTCCGCTTCCATGGTTCCATCCGCTGCCAGATCCACTCCCAGATATCTAAATCACTTTACTTCCTCCAGTTTTTCTCCATTCAAACTTACCTCCCAATTGACTTGACCCTCAACCCTACTGTACCTAATAACCTTGCTCTTATTCACATTTACTCTTAACTTTCTTCTTTCACACACTTTACCAAACTCAGTCACCAGCTTCTACAGTTTCTCACATGAATCAGCCACCAGCGCTGTATCATCAGCGAACAACAACTGACTCACTTCCCAAGCTCTCTCATCCACAACAGACTTCATTTTTGCCCCTCTTTCCAAAACTCTTGCATTCACCTCCCTAACAACCCCATCCATAAACAAATTAAACAACCATGGAGACATCACACACCCCTGTCGCAAACCTACATTCACTGAGAACCAATCACTTTCCTCTCTTCCTTCCTACACATACACAGGCCTTACATCCTCAAGAAAAACTTTTCACTGCTTCTAACAACTTGCCTCCCACACCATATATTCTTAATACCTTCCACAGAGCATCTCCATCAACTCTATCATATGCCTTCTTCAGATCCATAAATGCTACATACAAATCCATTTGCTTTTCTAAGTACTTCTCACATACATTCTTCAAAGCAAACACCTGATCCACACATCCTCTACCACTTCTGAAACCACACTGCACTTCCCCAATCTGATGCTCTGTACATGCCTTCACCCTCTCAATCAATACCCTCCCATATAATTTACCAGGAATACTCAACAAACTTATACCTCTGAAATTTGAGCACTCACTCTTATCCCCTTTGCCTTTGTACAATGGCACTATGCACGCATTCCGCCAATCCTCAGGCACCTCACCATGAGTCATACATGCATTAAATAACCTTACCAACGAGTCAATAATACAGTCACCCCCTTTTTTAATAAATTCCACTGCAATACCATCCAAACCTGCTGCCTTGCCGGCTTTCATCTTCCGCAAAGCTTTTACTACCTCTTCTCTGTTTACCAAATCATTTTCCCTAACCCTCTCACTTTGCACACCACCTCGACCAAAACACCCTATATCTGCCACTCTATCATCAAACACATTCAACAACCCTTCAAAATACTCACTCCATCTCCTTCTCACATCACCACTACTTGTTATCACCTCCCCATTTGCGCCCTTCACTGAAGTTCCCATTTGCTCCCTTGTCTTACGCACTTTATTTACCTCCTTCCAGAACATCTTTTTATTCTCCCTAAAATTTAATGATACTCTCTCACCCCAACTCTCATTTGCCCTCTTTTTCACCTCTTGCACCTTTCTCTTGACCTCCTGTCTCTTTCTTTTATACATCTCCCACTCAATTTCATTTTTTCCCTGCAAAAATCGTCCAAATGCCTCTCTCTTCTCTTTCACTAATAATCTTACTTCTTCATCCCACCACTCACTACCCTTTCTAATCAACCCACCTCCCACTCTTCTCATGCCACAAGCATTTATTTATTTATTTTGCTTTGTCGCTGTCTCCCGCATTAGCGAGGTAGCACAAGGAAGCAGACAAAAGAATGGCCCATCCCACCCACATACACATGTATATACATACACGTCCACACACGCAAATATACATACCTATACATCTCCATGTACCCATATATATACACACACAGACATATACATATATACACATGTACATTATTCATACTGTCTGCCTTTATTTATTCCCATCGCCACCTCACCACACATGGAATAACAACCCCCTCCCCCCCTCATGTGTGCGAGGTAGCGCTAGGAAAAGACAACAAAGGCCTCATTCGTTCACACCCAGTCTCTAGCTGTCATGTAATAATGCACCGAAACCACAGCTCCCTTTCCACATCCAGGCCCCACATATATATATGTCTGTGTATGTGTATGTATACGTATGCATATGTGTATATGTTGATATGCATTTGTATATGTAAATATATCTGCCTGTATGGGTGTTTATGTAAATATATGTGTATATGAGTGGAAGGGCCATTCTTTGTCTGTTTCCTGGTCAGGAAGAAAGGTTTGATAAAGAGAGAAGAGGTAATGAAAGCCAGCAAGACGGCGGGGTTGGATGGTATTGCTGTGGAATTTATTAAGAAAGGGGTTGACTGCTGTTGATTGGTTGGTAAGGATATTCAATGCATGTATGGATCACGATGAAGTGTCTGAGGATTGGTGGAATGCATGCATAGTGCCACCATACAAAGGCAAAGGGTATAAAAGTGAGTGTTCAAATTACGAAGGCATAAGTTTGTTGAATATTCCTGGAAAATCATATGGGAGGGTATTGATTGAGAGGGTAAAGGCATGTACAGAGCATCAGATTGGGGAAAAGCAGTGTGGTTTCAAAAGTGACATAGGTGTTTGCTTTGAAGAATGTATGTGAGAAATACTTACAAAAAGAGATGGATTTGTATGTAGCATTTATGGATCTGGAGAAAACACAGATAGGGTTGATAGAGATGCTTTGTGGAAGGTCGTATGAGTATAAGTTGTGGGAGGTAAGTTGCCAGAAGCAATGTTTTTACCAAGGATGTAAGGTATGTGTACGAGTAGGAAGAAAGGAGAGTGATTGGTTCCCAGTGAATGTCAGTTTATAGCAGGGGCGTGTAATGTCCCCATGGTTATTGAATTTGTTTATGGATGGGGTGGATAGGGAAGTGAATGCATGGGTTTTGGAAAGAGGGGCAAGTATGCAGACTGTTGCGGATGAGGTTTGTGAATCAGTTGTTATTTGCCGATGATCAGCTCTGGTGGCTGATTCGGGTGAGAAACTGCAAAGGTTGGTGACTGACTCTGGAAAAGCATGTGAAAGGAGAAAGTTGAGAGTAAATGTGAATAAAAGTAAGATTATTAGGTTCAGTAAGGATGAGGGAAAAGTTAATTGGGATGCAAGTCTGAATGGAGAAAAATCGGAGGAAGTGAAGTATTTTAGATATCTGGGAGTGGACTTAGCAGTGGATGGAACCATGGAAGCAGGAGTGAGCCACAAGGTGGGGGAGGGGGGAGAAGGTTCTTGGAGCAACGAAGAATGTGTGGAAGGAGAGAATGTAATCTCAGAGAGCAAAAAAGGGTATGTTTGAAGGAATAGTAGTTCCAACAATGTTATATACTTGCAAGGCATGGGCTATGGAGAGGGTAGTATGGAGGAGGGTGGATGTGTTGGAAATGAAACGTTTGAGGACAATATGTGGTGTCAGGTGGTTTGATTGAGTAAGTAATGAAAGGGTAAGACAGATGGAAATCAAAAGTATGGTTGAGAGAGCAGAAGAGGGTGTGTTGAAATGGTTTGGACATATGGAGAGAATGAGTGAGGAAAGACTGATAAAGAGGATATATATGCTTGAGGTGAAGGGAACAAGGAGAACTCCAGGGTTATGCTTGTATGAATTAGATATTATATATAAAGAATGGTGATTATATTTTTTCTTTCCCTCAGATGGAGTGGATCAGGTGAAGAGGATGAATATAAGCTTTGTAACTTCTGGAAGAATACTGAGATGGTGGGGAGCCGTAATGCAAATGGTGTGGCTTTGGCTCTTTGCTGATATTGTCAATTTTCTTATTGTTATCTTTATGATTTGCCTCGGAGGAATTGGAATTATTCTTTATAAACAGGTAAGTACATTCAGTAGTATTGAAGATGACATGAGAAAGGATATGATGACTAGATTGTTTGTTCCTGGCATTACTTCATAACATTGTAGATGGTAATCAGTGGTTGACGGTGCTGTATCCTGTGGAGTGGGGTGGCACCAGAAATGGAGGAAGGCGAGCAAGTATGAATACATACATGTGTGTATACAGATATGTATGTCTGTATATATATATCTGCGCATACAGATGCTCCCTAACTTACGACCTACGTGACTTACGACCATCCATACATATGACCGGAAAAAGATATATTAAATGATTTGAGTAAATGTGAAAATTACAATTAGTCATACATCTACCAGTGCTAATGGCTTTGTGCATATGTTTGTGAATATCAGACGATCCTGAGCTAGAGGAAAAGCCCATAACATATAGATAGATCTGGGAAGAAGCTGAGGAAGATGATCAATTTGGAATTGAAAATGAAGGTAATTACCCAGTATGAACGAGGAGAAAAAGTTAATGTGATTGCACATAATGTATAGTTGTCCCATTCGACAGTCTTCACAATTTTAAAGGACAGAGAAATGATATATGAAGCAGTGAAGGGTTAGGCAAGTATGAAGTCTATGATAATAGCAAAGCAACGACAAGGGCCCATCCATGAAATGGAAAAGTTGTTGATGCTTTGGATGGAAATTCAAATTTAAAAACGTGTACCACTAAGCTTACTAACAATTCAGGCAAAAGTTAGAAGTCTTCTTGAGACTTTGAAGGAGCAAGCGGGCAAGGATTACATAAGAACTTTACAGCAAGTCATGGTTGTTTCAATAGATTAAAAGAAGTTATAGGTTGCACATTGTTCTAGTCACAGGCAAAGCAGGAAATGCTGACAAAGGAGTTGCCAAAAGGTTCATTGAAAGATTGGCTGAAACAATCCGTAGATTAAAGAATCTTAGATATAAAGGTAAGAAGAAACTACAGAATCATATAATAAAGCTGGGTAATAAGAAACGAGATAGTCATGATAGATATCGAGTATGATAAAGGAATGCTGCGCAGGTGTACGAATTCTACATGCCATACTGACATATGTCCAACTTAAGTCCATTTTGAGATACAACTCGAACTCAGACATATGTTGGGGAGCATCTGTATGTGTGTTTATGTATACAGCCATTCCTCGAAATATGTCCGAGCTCTTTTCTGACCAAATGGTCAGATCTCGAAATGGACATGACAAGAGGGAAATACTGTGACGTACACAATGTTGGATATTGTTTGATAGTCACTATTGTATGCACACAGCCATTAGCATTGAAAGACGTATGACCAAATGTAATTTTTATTTTATATTTATTTATTATACTTAGTCGCTGTCTCCCGCGTTAGCAAGGTAGCACAAGGAAACAGATGAAAGAATGGCCCCACCCACCCACATACACATGTATATACATACACATCCACACACGCACATATACAGATATACACATGTACATAATTCATACTGTCTGCCCTTATTCTTGCCCGTTGCCACCCCGCCACACATGAAATGACAACCACCTCCCCCGCATGTGTGCAAGTTAGCACTTGGAAAAGACAACAAGGGCCACATTCGTTCACACTCAGTCTCTAGCTGTCATGTATAATGCACCGAAACCACAGCACCCTTTCCACGTCCAGGCCCCACAGAACTTTCCATGGTTTACCCCAGACGCTTCACATGCCCTGGTTCAATCCATTGACAGCACGTCGACCCCAGTATACCACATCGTTCCAGTTCACTCTATTCCTTGCACGCCTTTCACCCTTCTGTATGTTCAGGCCCCAATCACTCAAAATCCTTTTCACTCCATCTTTCCACCTCCAATTTGGTCACCCACTTCTCCTCGTTCCCTCCACCTCTGACACATATATCCTCTTTGTCAATCTTTCCTCACTGATACTCTCCATGTTGACCAAACCATTTCAAAACACCCTCTTCTGCTCTCTCAACCACACTCTTTTTATTATCACACATCTCTCTTACCCTTTCATTACTTACTCGATCAAACCACCTCAAACCACATTTTTTTTTTTTTTTTTGCCGCTGTCTCCCGCGTTTGCGAGGTAGCGCAAGGAAACAGACGAAAGAAATGGCCCAACCCACCCCCATACACATGTATATACATGCGTCCACACACGCAAATACACATACCTTCACAGCTTTCCATGGTTTACCCCAGACGCTTCACATGCCTTGATTCCATCCACCGACAGCACGTCAACCCCAGTATACCACATCGCTCCAATTCACTCTATTCCTTGCCCTCCTTTCACCCTCCTGCATGTTCAGGCCCCAATCACACAAAATCTTTTTCACTCCATCTTTCCACCTCCAATTTGGTCTCCCTCTTCTCCTCGTTCCCTCCACCTCCGACACATATATCCTCTTGGTCAATCTTTCCTCACTCATTCTCTCCATGTGCCCAAACCATTTCAAAACACCCTCTTCTGCTCTCTCAACCACGCTCTTTTTATTTCCACACATCTCTCTTACCCTTAAGTTACTTACTCGATCAAACCACCTCACACCACACATTGTCCTCAAACATCTCATTTCCAGCACATCTATCCTCCTGCGCACAACTCTATCCATAGCCCACGCCTCGCAACCATACAACATTGTTGGAACCACTATTCCTTCAAACATACCCATTTTTGCTTTCCGAGATAATGTTCTCGACTTCCACACATTCTTCAAGGCTCCCAGAATTTTCGCCCCCTCCCCCACCCTATGATCCACTTCCGCTTCCATGGTTCCATCCGCTGCCAGATCCACTCCCAGATATCTAAAACACTTCACTTCCTCCAGTTTTTCTCCATTCAAACTCACCTCCCAATTGACTTGACCCTCAACCCTACTGTACCTAATAACCTTGCTCTTATTCACATTTACTCTTAACTTTCTTCTTTCACACACTTTACCAAACTCAGTCACCAGCTTCTGCAGTTTCTCACATGAATCAGCCACCAGCGCTGTATCATCAGCGAACAACAACTGACTCACTTCCCAAGCTCTCTCATCCCCAACAGACTGCATACTTGCCCCTCTTTCCAAAACTCTTGCATTCACCTCCCTAACAACCCCATCCATAAACAAATTAAACAACCATGGAGACATCACACACCCCTGCCTCAAACCTACATTCACTGAGAACCAATCACTTTCCTCTCTTCCTACACGTACACATGCCTTACATCCTCGATAAAAACTTTTCTCTGCTTCTAACACCTTGCCTCCCACACCATATATTCTTAGTACCTTCCACAGAGCATCTCTGTCAACTCTATCATATGCCTTCTCCAGATCCATAAATGCTACATACAAATCCATTTGCTTTTCTAATTATTTCTCACATACATTCTTCAAAGCAAACACCTGATCCACACATCCTCTACCACTTCTGAAACCACACTGCTCTTCCCCAATCTGATGCTCTGTACATGCCTTCACCCTCTCAATCAATACCCTCCCATATAATTTACCAGGAATACTCAACAAACCTATACCTCTGTAATTTGAGCACTCACTTTTATCCCCCTTGCCTTTATACAATGGCACTATGCACGCATTCCGCCAATTCTCAGGCACCTCACCATGAATCATACATACATATACTTATATATATCTCTCTTTTTAAACCAGGTATCCCCAATCATCACTCCTTTTTTATTTTTATTATTTTTTTCATTTTTTTTTATTTTGCTTTGTCGCTGTCTCCCGCATTTGCGAGGTAGCACAAGGAAACAGGTGAAAGAAATGGCCCAACCCACCCCCATACACATTTATATACATACACGTCCACATACGCAAATATACATACCCATACATCTCAATGTACACATATATATACACACACAGGCACATACATATATACACATGCACACAATTCACACTGTCTGCCTTTATTCATTCCCATGGTTTCCATGGTTTACCCCAGACACTTCACATACCCTGATTCAATCCATTGACAGCACGTCAACCCCGATATACCACATTGATCCAGTTCACTTTATTCCTTGCCCGCCTTTCACCCTCCTGCATGTTCAGGCCCCGATCACTCAAAATCTTTTTCACTCCATCTTTCCACCTCCAATTTGGTCTCCCACTTCTCCTCGTTCCCTCCACCTCCGACACATATATCCTCTTGGTCAATCTTTCCTCACTCATTCTCTTTATGTGCCCAAACCATTTCAAAACACCCTCTTCTGCTATCTCAACCATGCTCTTTTTATTTATTATTTTTATATTTACATTTTTTAATTCATATTTTTTCCTGTCATATGTACGGATGGTTGTAAGTCGCATAATTCATAAGTATGGGAGAGCTTGTATATATATGTATGTTTTCCTTCATCTATTTCATGGCTCTGCCTTGCTGACGCGGGATACAGCAATCAAGTATTCTTTGAAGAATGTATGTGAGAAATACTTAGAAAAGCAAATGGATTTGTATGTAGCATTTATGGATCTGGAGAAGGCATATGATAGAGTTGATAGAGATGCTCTGTGGAAGGTATTAAGAATATATGGTGTGGGAGGCAAGTTGTTAGAAGCAGTGAAAAGTTTTTATCGAGGATGTAAGGCATGTGTACGTGTAGGAAGAGAGGAGAGTGATTGGTTCTCAGTGAATGTAGGTTTGCGGCAGGGGTGTGTGATGTCTCCATGGTTGTTTAATTTGTTTATGGATGGGGTTGTTAGGGAGGTGAATGAAAGAGTTTTGGAAAGAGGGGCAAGTATGAAGTTTGTTGGGGATGAGAGAGCTTGGGAAGTGAGTCAGTTGTTGTTCGCTGATGATACAGCGCTGGTGGCTGATTCATGTGAGAAACTGCAGAAGCTGGTGACTGAGTTTGGTAAAGTGTGTGAAAGAAGAAAGTTAAGAGTAAATGTGAATAAGAGCAAGGTTATTAGGTACAGTAGGGTTGAGGGTCAAGTCAATTGGGAGGTGAGTTTGAATGGAGAAAAACTGGAGGAAGTGAAGTGTTTTAGATATCTGGGAGTGGATCTGGCAGCGGATGGAACCATGGAAGCGGAAGTGGATCATAGGGTGGGGGAGGGGGCGAAAATTCTGGGAGCCTTGAAGAATGTGTGGAAGTCGAGAACATTATCTCGGAAAGCAAAAGTGGGTATGTTTGAAGAAATAGTGGTACCAACAATGTTGTATGGTTGCGAGGCGTGGGCTATGGATAGAGTTGTGCGCAGGAGGATGGATGTGCTGGAAATGAGATGTTTGAGGACAATGTGTGGTTTGAGGTGGTTTGATCGAGTAAGTAACGTAAGGGTAAGAGAGATGTGTGGAAATAAAAAGAGCGTGGTTGAGAGAGCAGAAGAGGGTGTTTTGAAATGGTTTGGGCACATGGAGAGAATGAGTGAGGAAAGATTGACCAAGAGGATATATGTGTCGGAGGTGGAGGGAACGAGGAGAAGAGGGAGACCAAATTGGAGGTGGAAAGATGGAGTGAAAAAGATTTTGTGTGATCGGGGCCTGAACATGCAGGAGGGTGAAAGGAGGGCAAGGAATAGAGTGAATTGGATCGATGTGGTATACCGGGGTTGACGTGCTGTCAGTGGATTGAATCAGGGCATGTGAAGCGTCTGGGGTAAACCATGGAAAGCTGTGTAGGTATGTATATTTGCGTGTGTGGACGTATGTGTATACATGTGTATGGGGGTGGGTTGGGCCATTTCTTTCATCTGTTTCCTTGCGCTACCTCGCAAACGCGGGAGACAGCAACAAAGCAAAAAAAAAAAAAAAGAAATATTTATTATACTTTGTCGCTGTCTTTCATGTTAGCAAGGTAAGGCAAGGAAACAGACGAAAGAATGTCCCAACCCACCCACATACACATGTATATACATACATGTTCACTTACGCACATATACCCACCTATACATTTCAATGTATACATATATATATACATACACAGACATGTACATATATACACATGTACATAATTCATACTTGCCGCCGTGATTCATTCCCGTCGCCATCGCACCACACATGAAATGACAACCCTTTCCCCCACACGTGTGTGAGGTAGTGCTTGAAAAAGACAACAAAGGCCACATTTGTTTACACTCAGTCTTTCGCTATCATGTATAATGCACCGAAACCACAGCTCCCCTTCCACATCCAGGCCCCACAAAACTTTCCATGGTTATCCCAGACGCTTCACATGCTCTGGTTCAATCGAGTAAGTAATGTAAGGGTAAGAGAGATTTTTTTTTTTTTTTTTTCATACTATTCGCTATTTCCCGCGATAGCGAGGTAGCGTTAAGAACAGAGGACTGGGCCTTTGAGGGAATATCCTCACCTGGCCCTCTTCTCTGTTCCTTCTTTTGGAAAATTAAAAAAAAAAAAAAAAAAAAAAAAAAAAAAAAACTGAGAGGGGAGGATTTCCAGCCCCCCGCTCCCTTCCCTTTTAGTCGCCTTCTACGACACGCAGGGAATACGTGGGAAGTATTCTTTCTCCCCTATCCCCAGGGAGAGATGTGTGGAAATAAAAAGAGTGTGGTTGAGAGAGCAGAAGAGGGTGTTTTGAAATGGTTTGGTCACATGGAGAGAATGAGTGAGGAAAGATTGACCAAGAGGATATATGTGTCAGAGGTGGAGGGAACGAGAAGAAGTGGGAGACCAAATTGGAGGTGGAAAGATGGAGTGAAAAAGATTTTGAGTGATCGGGGCCTGAACATGCAGGAGGGTGAAAGGCATGCAAGGAATAGAGTGAATTGGAACAATGTGGTATACCGGGGTCGATGTGCTGTCAATGGATTGAACCAGGGCATGTGAAGCGTCTGGGGTAAACCATGGAAAGTTGTGTGGGGCCTGGATGTGGAAAGGGAGCTGTTGTTTCGGTGCATTATTACATGACAGCTAGAGACTGAGTGATAACGAATGGGGCCTTTGTTGTCTTTTCCTAGCGCTAGCTCGCACACATGTGGGGGAGGGGGTTGTTATTCCATGTGTGGCGAGGTGGCAATGGGAATAAATAAAGGCAAACAGTATGAATTATGTACATGTGTATATATGTATATGTCTGTGTGTGTATATATATGTGTACATTGAGATGTATAGGTATGTATTTTTGCGTGTGTGGACGTGTATGTATATACATGTGTATGTGGGTGGGTTGGGCCATTCTTTCGTCTGTTTCCCTGCGCTACCTCGCTAACACGGGAGACAGCGACAAAGCAAAATAGAATAGAACATATATACCCATGTACATCTTCATACTCGCTTGCCTTCATCCATTTTAGGCACCACTCTGCCCCACAGGAAACAGCATCATCCCCTGCATCAGTGAGGTAGCACCAGGAAAAACAGACAAAAAAGGCCACGTTCATTCACATTCAGTCTCTAGCTATCATGTGTAATGCATGGAAATCACAATTCTCTATCCACATCCCTGCCCAACAGACTTTTCCCTGGTTTAACTCACTTGTTTCACATGCCCTGTTTCAGTCCACTGACTGCACTTCAACCCTGGTAACCACATCATTCTAATTCACTCTGTTTCTTGCACACCTCTCACCCTCCTGCATGTTCAGGCTCTGATCACTCAAAATCTTTTTCACTCCATCCTTCCACCTCCAATCTGTTTTTCTGTTTCTCCTTGTTCCCTTCACCTCTGACACATATATCCTCTTTGTTGACCTTTTCTCATTCATTCTATCCATATGTCCAAACCATTTCAGCATTGACCTTTTCTCACTCGTTCTATCCATATGTCCAAACCATTTCAATGCACCCTCTTCTGCTCTCTCAACTGCACTTTTTATTACCACACATCTCTCTTACCCTTTCATTACTTACTAGATCAAACTGCCTCACGCCACATATTGACCTCAGACATTTCATTCCCAAAACATCCACCTTTTCTGTACAACCCTATCTATAGTGTATGCCTCGCAACCGTATAATATTGTTGCAGCTACTATTCCTTCAAACATACCAATTTTTGCTCTCCAAGTTGATGTTCTCTCTTTACACACATTCTTCACCGCTCCTAGAACTTTCACCCCCTTCCCCACCTTATGACTCACTTCCACTTCCATTGTTCCATTCACTGCTAAGTCCATTCTCAGATATGTAAAATACTTCCTCCAATTTTTCTCTTCACAACTAACTTGTCCCTCAACCCTGCTGAACCTATTAACCTTGCTCTTAGTCACATTTACTCTCAACTTTGTCCTTTCACACACTTTTTCAAACTGTCACCTACTTATGCAGTTTCTCATTTGAATCAGCCACCAGTGCTTTATCATCGGCTAGCAACAACTGACTCATTTCCCAGGCTTTCTCATCCCAAACAGACTGCATACTCGCCCCTCTCTTCAAAAATCTTACATTTACCTCACTAACCACCCCATCCATAAACAATTAAACAACCATGTGGACATCACACGTTGTGTGGTATACCGCAGTCGACATACTGTCAGTGGACTGAACCAAGGCATGTGAAACGTCTGAGTTAAATCATGGAAATGTTTGTGGGGCCTAGTTTGTCTGTTTTCCTGGTGCTACCTCGCTGAAGCAGGGGGTAACAATGCTGTTTCTTGAGGGCAGGGTAGCATCTGGAATGGATGAAGGCAAGCAAGTATGAATATGTACATATGTATATGTCTTAGTATGTGGAATATGATAACAGGTAGTGATGAAGTGAGGAGATTCTGAAATTTTTTCTGTAAACCCTCCTCTTTTATGTTGATTTGCTCTCATTCTGTTTGGACAAACCACAGACGAGGGAAATGTAGGTTTTGAAATACATTTCTCCTTTGAAGGGGTGGTCTGAGAGCATTTTTTTATTTTCTTTTTTTTTTTACTCTGCCTTTCCCTTTTTTTTTCTCTTTTTTTTTGTATCATCTTCAACCACTCTTTAGTTAAGGTTCCTTGTCTGTGAATTCTTATCTGTTAGGCAGCCATGAGTGAGTAGGAGGGAGTCTGATTGGCTGAAGGTGGGCCCAAAATGAGTAAGCCACCACTACCTTGGGTGGGTAGAAAGTTAAGGATAGGGAAGGCCAATGCTTTCTCTTCAGAAACATTGAGAGTTGAGGGAACCTAACTTAGAGAATATCCTAGAGTACTGCTCATGCTTGTGGGACACCACCTTGGAGAGATTTTTTTATTTTCAAAACTTACTCTTTTATATTCATTGTTTTGCCTTTGAACCAAGAAGCCATGTTTGAGGTTTATGTTTGCCTGTTCCTTGTTGGCTGCTTTGTGTGTTGTAAGAAATGGTTCCGCTAATTTTGCCTAAGTGAGTAATCCTGTTTTATTATGAAGTTCTTCCTCATCATGGAAACTGTGACTTTTGCTCTGACTTTCAGAAAGATAGTGGATATATTGTAAGCTTTGTAATGGGTCTTTCATATTGAAGATTTTTAATACTTCATCGGAATGGTATGACTTGAAGCATTCAGCATTGTTTTTGGATTCACATGTGAACTTTACTCAAGTGAATATTGTCTTTTCTTCAGGCTCAAGGTTATGCAAGATTGACACAAGAGATGTCATCAAGGCGCCAGTGGTCACAAGGATCTAACAACACAGGAGGCTCCTCAGGAAACATCACAGCTGTTGCAGAGGAATTGGACAATGGATCTATTAGCGTTGGGAAAATCATATTTGATCCACAACAGTTGCTTGGCAAAGGCTGTGATGGTACCTTTGTGTTTAAGTAAGTGTTTTTGATTTTCTTTAATGCACATACAGGTAGAGGATCACCAATCTAAATGTTCAAAATTTTCTTTATTCCTGCTATCTGTTGCTAACACATATTATCATATATCTCTCCCTCTCATGTTTGAAACTGTAACACTCTAGCTGTTTTAATCGTTCATAGAAATTCATGTTCCATTCTGGTTATTTTACCTGTAAAATGTTTCTGTGTACTCTATATTTTTTATTTCAGTCGGCTTTAGTGGTCACCATATGGCACAGCAGTATTCAAGTTTAGTTCTTATGTATACATTAAACATTTTCAGCATTAAGTGTCTGTCTCTTGTTGCAAATGTTCGTCATATTATTCCTCTCACTGTTTGGCTTGAAAGCACTGTCTTTTCAATATGTTCCTTGAATTCAAGTTTTCACCTATTGTTTTTCCCAAATCTTTGATGTTTCCATCACACATTATTTCTTTTCTTGTAAGGCCTATGTATGTCTGTATCTCTGATGCCTGTTCCAATTGGGACTCCCTCAAAGGGGTGACCACAGCTTAACTTAAGAACTCCAGTGCTGCATCTCAGCCATTAGTGCCTCACCCTTAATTGGCCACTGGCAGAGGGCAGGTCTAATGCAGTGTTTATGGAGTCTCCTACCTAATGTTCCTAATACTGATTCTGTTTAATGCTTGTACCTACCACTTCTACCTAATGTTTCTACCTAATAATCCTGCCTAAATGTACCTACCTACTACATCTTCCTTCTGCTCCTACCATTTTTCCAAAGGGTACTGCTAGTGCATAGTGCTCACCACAGGAAAAGGTAGAGTTATGAAGAATGAGCTGCATGAGTCAAGTGCTGTCAAGTGTTACATAAGACACAGAGATTTTATGTTGTGGACAGAATGCCAGTAGTCCACATGTTTGTGAGGCAGAAAGAAAAGACAGCTACCTAGGTCAGAGGAGTGCAACTTAACAACCACTACAATAGTGTTAACTATCCCATGACTAATTTAGTAGATTTTTTCTTCATTCTTCATTCCATGAAGTTCTCACCTCCTCATATGCAGATATTATCCAAGTCTCTGAAATTTTCCTTGGATCTTCCTCACTCTCTGTTGCTTTATTTATTCTATTGTAAGAAGAGCATTGTTGAAAGAGCTGTAAAGGGTGTTCTGAAATGGTTTGGACTCATGGAGAGAATGAGTGAAGAGAGGTTTACAAAGAGATTATATGTATTAGAAGTGGAGGGGACAAGGAGAAAAGGGAAATCAAATTTAAGAAAGATGAAGTGGAAAATGTATTGCATGTTTGGGTCATAACATGCAAAAGGATGTACGGTATGCACAAGATGGCATGAAATGAAAGGGGAATGTGATGCAATGTCTCTGGATTGAACCAGGGCATATGAAGCAACTAGGGGAAACCATGGAAAGGTCCCTTGGGCCTGTTTATGGATGGGGGCTGTGGTTTTGGCAGCTAAAGCGTGGATGTGAGTGAATGAGTCCGTTTCCTCATTTATTCCCAGCGCTTCTTCAACTAATGCGGTAAACAGTGAACGAGTATGAAAGAAAAGTAAAAAAGCCAAGAATTAAAGGGGTGCACCTGATTACTAATTGATGCAGGGTTATGAGTGTGGCCAAAAAAGGGAACCACGAGTGAGAGATAGTAGTCCCCTTAACATGCTTAACAATAGTGCTTCATTGGGATTTTGGGCCAACCTTTCTACAACCTGAAGTTTATGAATGTATAACAAAAAAGTTCTGAAGAGTTTTTTCCTTGTATGGTTGCAATTATTTTTGCAGAAGTATATTTTGCTTCTTTCAAATTTGTATGATATTTTTTATAGCAAATTGTATGCGCAAAATTGCAACTATTTTTCACTGAATTTCAGGGGTACATTTGATGGACGTGCTGTGGCTGTCAAACGAGTACTTCCTGATTGTTTTTCCATCGCTGACCGTGAAGTTGATCTTCTCCGACAGAGTGATCAACATGCGAATGTCATCAGATACTTCTGCACTGAGCAGGTATGATGGTATTACACTGCGTTATACTTTATCCTTTTCTGTATCATTTTCTAATTTGTATAAAGAATGAATATCATATTTGTTTGAAATTGTACTTGAAAGATTTATGTTTTGAATATATTGTTCTAAAACTCTAAAGATTTATTTTGAAAGTAAAATTTTTTCTTCTCAAAAAGTGCCGTCAGTTTCGTTACATTGCATTGGAATTGTGTAGTGCTACTTTGGAGGACTTCATTCAAGGCAGGTATAAGGCAGACATCAGTATCCTCACGATTCTTAACCAAGCTACATCAGGGTTGCAGCATCTACACCACCTTGATATTGGTAAATCAAATTTAGTTTTGTTTCATTTTTGTGTGTCTTACATTAATTGAATTAAGCTGATATAGTAAGATGGAAATGTGGTTAAGTTTCTTACTATTGATAATCAGCATAACACTTTTTCTAAAGGGGTACCTAGATCAGGAAGAAAGTGAAGTGGTTAGATATCTGGGAGTGGATTTAGCAGCAGATGGAACCATGGAAGCGGAAGTGAGTCACAGGGTGGGAGAGAGGGCGAAGTATCTGGGAGCGTTGAAGAATGTGTGGAAGGCGAGAACATTATCTTAGAGAGCAAAAATGGATACCTTTGAAGGAATAGTCGTTCCAACAATGCTATATGGTTGCAAGGCGTGGGCTATAGATAGGGTTGTGTGGAGGAGGGTGGATGTGTTGGAAATGAGATGTTTGAGGACAATATGTGGTGTGAGGTGGTTTGATATAATAAGTAAGGAAAGGGTACGAGAGATGTGTGGTAATAAAAAGAGTGTGGTTGAGAGAGCAGAGGAGGGTGTATTGAAATGGTTTGGTCACATAGAGAGAATGAGGAACGATTGACAAAGAGGATATATGTGTCAGAGGTGGATGGAACGAGGAGAAGTGGGTGACCAAATTGGAGGTGGAATGACGGATTGAAAAAGATTTTGAGCAATTGGGGCCTGAACATAGAGGACGGTGAAAGGTGTGCAAGGAATAGAGTCAATTGGAATGATGTGGTATACCATGGTCGACATGCTGTCAGTGGATTGAACCAGGGCATGTGAGGCGTCTGGGGTAAACCATGGAAAGTTCTGTGGGGCCTGGATGTGGAAAGGGAGCTGTGGTTTTGGTGCATTACACATGACAGCTAGAGAGTGAGTGTGAACAAATGTGGCCTTTGTTGTCTTTTCCTAGTGCTACCTCATGCACGTGCGGGGGGAGGGGTTGTCATTTCATGTGTGGTAGGGTGGTAACAGGAATGGATGAAGGCAGCAAGTATGAATGTACCTGTGTATATATGTATATGTTTGTGTATGTATATGTATGTATGCACTGGAATGTATAGGTATGTATATGTGCGTGTGTGGGGGTGTATGTATATACATGTGTATGTGGGTGGGTTGGGCCATTCTTTCATGTGTTTCCAGGCGCTACCTCACTAATGCGGGAGACAGCGACAAAGTATGATAAGCATTTATATATATTTATTTTGCTTTGTCGCTGTCTCCCGCGTTTGCAAGGTAGCGCAAGGAAACAGACGAAAGAAATGGCCCAACCCACCCCCATACACATGTATATACACACACGTCCACACACGCAAATATACATACCTATACATCTCAATGTACACATATATATACACACACAGACACATACATATATACCCATGCACACAATTCACACTGTCTGCCTTTATTCATTTCCATCGCCACCTCGCAACACATGGAATACCATCCCCCTCCCCTCTCATGTGTGCGGGGTATTGCTAGGAAAAGACAATAAAGGCCCCATTCGTTCACACTCAGTCTCTAGCTGTCATGCAATAATGCCCGAAACCACAGCTCCCTTTCCACATCCAGGCCCCACACAGCTTTCCATGGTTTACCCCAGACGCTTCACATGCCCTGATTCAGTCCACTGACAGCACGTCAACCCCGGTATACCACATCGATCCAATTCACTCTATTCCTTGCCTGCCTTTCACCCTCCTGCATGTTCAGGCCCCGATCACTCAAAATCTTTTTCACTCCATCTTTCCACCTCCAGTTTGGTCTCCCACTTCTCCTCGTTCCCTCCACCTCCGACACATATATCCTCTTGGTCAATCTTTCCTCACTCATTCTCTCCATGTGACCAAACCATTTCAAAACACCCTCTTCTGCTCTCTCAACCACGCTCTTTTTATTTCCACACATCTCTCTTACTCTTACATTACTTGCTCGATCAAACCACCTCACACCACACATTGTCCTCAAACATCTCATTTCCAGCACATCCACCCTCCTGTGCACGACTCTATCCATAGCCCACGCCTCGCAACCATACAACATTGTTGGAACCACTATTCCTTCAAACATGCCCATTTTTGCTTTCCGAGATAATGTTCTCGACTTCCACACATTCTTCAAGGCTCCCAGGATTTTCGCCCCCTCCCCCACCCTATGATTCACTTCCGCTTCCATGGTTCCATCCGCTGCCAGATCCACTCCCAGATATCTAAAACACTTTACTTCCTCCAGTTTTTCTCCATTCAAACTTACCTCCCAATTGACTTGACCCTCAACCCTACTGTACCTAATAACCTTGCTCTTATTCACATTTACTCTTAACTTTCTTCTTTCACACACTTTACCAAACTCAGTCACCAGCTTCTGTTGTTTCTCACATGAATCAGCCACCAGCGCTGTATCATCAGCGAACAACAACTGACACTTCCCAAGCTCTCTCATCCACAACAGACTTCATTTTTGCCCCTCTTTCCAAAACTCTTGCATTCACCTCCCTAACAACCCCATCCATAAACAAATTAAACAACCATGGAGACATCACACACCCCTGCCGCAAACCTACATTCACTGAGAACCAATCACTTTCCTCTCTTCCTACACGTACACATGCCTTACATCCTCGATAAAAACTTTTCACTGCTTCTAACAACTTGCCACCCACACCATATATTCTTAATACCTTCCACAGAGCATCTCCATCAACTCTATCATATGCCTTCTCCAGATCCATAAATGCTACATACAAATCCATTTGCTTTTCTAAGTATTTCTCACATAATTCTTCAAAGCCAACACCTGATCCACACCACCTCTACCACTTCTGAAACCACACTGCTCTTCCCCAATCTGATGCTCTGTGCATGCCTTCACCCTCTCAATCAATACCCTCCCATATAATTTACCAGGAATACTCAACAAACTTATAATAAGTATAAATATAAAATAAATCATCTATATATATTTGTTTATTATGCTTTGTCGCTGTCTCCCGTGTTAGCCAGGTAGCGCAAGGAAACAGACGAAAGAATGGCCCAACCCACCCACATACACATGTATATACATACACGTCCACACACGCACATATACATACCTATACATAACGTATACATATATATATATACACACTCAGACATATACATATATACCCATGTACATAATTCATACTGTCTGCCCTTATTCATTCCCATCGCCACCCCGCCACACATGAAATACCAGCCCCCTCCCCCCACGTGCACGAGGTAGCGCTAGGAAAAGACAACAAAGGCCTCATTTGTTCACACTCAGTCTCTAGCTGTCATGTATAATGCACTGTAACCACAGCTCTCCTTCCTTCCACATCCAGGCCCCACAAAACTTTCCATGTTTTACCGCAGACGCTTCACATGCCCTGGTTCAATCCATTGACAGCACGTTGACCCCGGTATGCCACATCGTTCCAATTCACTCTATTTCTTGCACGCCTTTCACCCTCCTGCATGTTCAGGCCCCGATCACTCAAAATCTTTTTCATTCTATCTTTCCACCTTCAATTTGGTCTCCCACTTCTCCTCGTTCCCTCCGCCTCTGACACATATATCCTCTTTGTCAATCTTTCCTTACTCATTCTCTCTATGTGACCAAACCATTTCAAAACACCCTCTTCTGCTCTCTCAACCGCACTCTTTTTATTACCACACATCTCTCTCTTAGCCTTTCATAACTTACTGTATCAAACCACCTCACACCACATATATATATTTATATATATTTATTTATTATACTTTGTCACTGTCTCCTGTGTTAGGGAGGTAGCACAAGGAAACAAACGAAAGAAAGGCCCAACCCACCCACATACACATGTATATATATACACGTCCACACACGCACATATCTCAATGTATACATATATATACACACACAGACATATACATATATACACATGTGCATAATTCATACTGTCTGCCCTTATTCATTCCCGTCGCCACCCCACCACTCATGAAATGAAAACCCCCTCCCCCGCATGTGCGCAAGGTAGTGCTAGGAAAAGACAACAAAGGCCACATTCGTTCACACTCATTATCTAGCTGTTATGTATAATGCACCGAAACCACAGCACCTTTTCCACATCCAGGCCCCACAGAACTTTCCATGGTTTACCCCAGATGCTTCACTTGCCCTGGTTCAATCCATGACAGCACATCGACCCTGGTATGCCACATCGCTCCAATTCACTCTATTCCTTGCACACCTTTCACCCTCCTGCATGTTAAGGCCCCGATCACTCAAAATCTTTTTCACTCCATCTTTCCACCTACAATTTGGTCTCCCACTTCTCCTCGTTCCCTCCACCTGTGACATTTATCCTCTTTGTCAATCTTTCCTCACTCATTCTCTGTATGTGACCAAACCATTTCAGTACACCCTCTTCTGCTCTCTCAACCACATTCTTTTTATTAGCACACATCTCTCTTACCCTTTCATTACTTACTTGATCAAACCACCTCACACCACATATTGTCCTCAAACATCTCATTTCCAGCACATCCACCCTCCTTCGCACAACTCTATCTATAGCCCATGCCTCACAACCATATAACATTGTTGGAACCACTGTTCCTTCAAACATACCCATTTTTGCTTTCCGAGATAATGTTCTCGACTTCCACACATTTTTCAACGCTCCTAGAACTTTTGCCGCCTCCCCCACCCTATGATTCACTTCCGCTTCCATGGTTCCATCCGCTGCCAAATCCACTCCCAGATATCTAAAACACTTCACTTCCTCCAGTTTTTCTTCATTCAAACTTACCTCCCAATTGACTTGTCCCTCACCCCTACTGCACCTAATAACCTTGCTCTTATTTACATTTACTCTCAGCTTTCTTTTTTCACACACTTTACCAAACTCAGTCACCAGCTTCTGCAGTTTCTCACATGAATCAGCCACCAGCGCTGTATCATCAGCGAACAACAACTGACTCACTTCCCAAGCTCTCTCATCCCCAACAGACTGCATACTTTCCCCTCTCTCCAAAACTCTTGCATTCAACTCCCTAACAACCCCATCCATAAACAAATTAAACAACCATGGAGACATAACACACCCCTGCCGCAAACCTACATTCACTGAGAACCAGTCACTTTCCTCTTTTCCTACACGTACACATGCCTTACATCCTCGATAAAAACTTTTTCACTGCTTCTAACAACTTGCTTCCCACACCATATATTCTTAATACTTTCCACAGAGCATCTCTATCAACTCTATCATATGCCTTCTCTAGATCCATAAATGCTACATACAAATCCATTTGCTTTTCTAAGTATTTCTCACATACATTCTTCAAAGCAGACACTTGATCCACACATCCTCTACCACTTCTGAAACCACACTGCTGTTCCCCACTCTGATGCTCTGTACTTGTCTTCACCCTCTCAATCAATACCCTCCCATATTATTCCCCAGGAATACTCAGTGAGACTTATACCTCTGTAATTTGAGTACTCACTTTTATCCCCTTTGCCTTTGTACAATGGCAGTATGCAAGCATTCTGCCAATCCTCAGGCACCTCACCATGAGTCATACATACATTGAATAACCTTACCAACCAGTCAACAATACAGTCACTCCCTTTTTTAATAAATTCCACTGCAGTACCATCCAAAACTGCTGCCTTGCCGGCTTTCATCTTCTGCAAAGTTTTTACTACCTCTCTGTGTTTACCAAATCATTTTCCCTGAACCTCTCACTTTGCACACCACCCCAGCCAAAATGCCATATATCTGCCACTCTATCATCAAACACATTCAACAAACCTTCAAAATACTTACTCCATCTCCTCATCACCACTACTTGTTATCACCTCCCCATTAGCCTTCACTGAAGTTCCCATTTGTTCCCACATCTTACGCACTTTATTTATCTCCTTCCAAAACATTTTTTTTATTCTCCCTAAAATTTAATGATACTCTCTCACCCCAATTATCATTTGCCCTCTTTTTCACCTCTTGCACCTTTCTTTTGACCTCCTGCCTCTTTCTTTTATACATCTCCCACTCATTTGCATTATTTCCCTGCAAAACACGTCCAAATGCCTCTCTCTTCTCTTTCACTAATAATCTTACTTCTTCATCCCACCACTCACTACCCTTTCTAATCTGCCCACCTCCCACACTTCTCATGCCACAAGCATCTTTTGCGCAATCCATCACTGCTTCCCTAAATACATCCCATTCCTCCCTCACTCCCCTTATGTCCTTTGTTCTCACCTTTTTCCATTCTGTACTCAGTCTCTCCTGGTACTTCCTCACACAAGTCTCCTTCCCAAGCTCACTTACTCTCACCATTCTTTTCACCCCAACATTCTCTCTTCTTTTCTGAAAACCTCTACAAATCTTCACCTTCGCCTCCACAAGATAATGATCAGACATCCCTCCCGTTGCACCTCTCAGCACATTAACATCCAAAAGTCTCTCTTTCATGCACCTATCAATTATCACATAATCCAATAACGCTCTCTGGCCATCTCTCCTACGTACATACGTATACTTATGTATATCTCTCTTTTTAAACCAGTTATTCCCAATTACCAGTTCTTTTTCTGCACATAAATCTACAAGCTCCTCATCATTTCCATTTACAACACTGAACACCCCATGTACAACAGTTATTCCCTCAACTGCCACATTACTCACCTTTGCATTCAAATCACCCATCACTATAACTCGGTCTCATGCATCAGAAGTAATAACACACTCACTCAGCTGCCCAGGTGCAAGTGCACCAATAATCACCCATCTCTCTCCATCCACTTTCAGTTTTACCCATATCAATCTAGAGTTTACATTCTTACACTCAATCACATACTTCCACCACACCTGTTTCAGGAGTAGTGCTACTCCTTCCCTTGTTCTCATCCTCTCACTAACCCCTGACTTTACTCCCAAGACATTCCCAAACCACTCTTCCCCTTTACCCTTGAGCTTCATTTCACTCAGAGCCAAAACATCCAGGTTCCTTTCCTCAAACATACTACCTATCTCTCCTTTTTTCTCATCTTGGTTAGGTCCACACACATTTAGACACCCCAATCTGAGCCTTTACGGAGGACAAGCACTTCCCGTGTAACTCCTTCTTCTGTTTCCCCTTTTAGAAAGTTAAAGAATATCTTAATCAGGAATTCACTGTAAAATTCTCTTGGATGCATCTATAAAGTGCCATGTGGAAATTGTGATAAATTTTATGTTGGGCAGACTGGTAAGGATCTTTCTGTTAGACTTAAGCAACATGAATATAGTATAAGAACGGGACAAGAATCAAATGCCTCGTTTAATCACATTAAAAACTATGGTCATTTTATTAACTGGAGTAATGCCATCTCAGTTATTAACTCTAACTCTATTACCACGAGAAATATCATTGAATCTTCTATTATTAGTTACACAAAGAATTATAATCTTAATATTAGTGATGGTCTATATAAATTAGATAACTTTATTGTTGATAAAATTTGTAAAATGATAAGTTTATGAATGCTTGTTGTATGTCTTGGACAATTGCATGTTTACCAAATGGCATCCTAGCTTTGTCTCTTCGATGTATATTAACTGACTTATATTTCTCTCGTGTCTCCCCTGATGATGTGATTATTACACGAAAGTGCACTTGGTAACTTATCATGTTTCATTTTCCCCATGGACTCATAGGAGGGGGTTGTTATTTCATGTGTGGCGGGATGGCAGTGGGAATGAATAAAGACAGACAGTATGAATTATGAACATGTGTATATATGTAGATGTCTGTGTGTGTATATATATGTATACGTTTAGATGTATAGGTATGTATATTTGCTTGTGTGGATGTGTATGTATATACATGTGTATGTGGGTGGGTTGGGCCATTCTTTCGTCTGTTTCCTTGCGCTACCTCGCTAACGCAGGAGACAGCGACAAAGCAAAATTGATAGATGAATATATATTTTTTTTTTTTTTTTTTTTTTTTGCTTTGTCGCTGTCTCCCGCGTTTGCGAGGTAGCGCAAGGAAACAGATGAAAGAAATGGCCCAACCCACCCCCATACACATGTATATACATACGTCCACACACGCAAATATACATACCTACACAGCTTTCCATGGTTTACCCCAGACGCTTCACATGCCCTGTTCAATCCACTGACAGCACGTCAACCCCGGTATACCACATCGATCCAATTCACTCTATTCCTTGCCCTCCTTTCACCCTCCTGCATGTTCAGGCCCTGATCACACAAAATCTTTTTCACTCCATCTTTCCACCTCCAATTTGGTCTCCCACTTCTCCTCGTTCCCTCCACCTCTGACACATATATCCTCTTGGTCAATCTTTCCTCACTCATTCTCTCCATGTGCCCAAACCATTTAAAAACACCCTCTTCTGCTCTCTCAACCACGCTCTTTTTATTTCCACACATCTCTCATACCCTTACGTTACTTACTCGATCAAACCACCTCACACCACACATTGTCCTCAAACATCTCATTTCCAGCACATCCATCCTCCTGCGCACAACTCTATCCATAGCCCACGCCTCGCAACCATACAACATTGTTGGAACCACTATTCCTTCAAACATACCCATTTTTGCTTTCCGAGATAATATTCTCGACTTCCACACATTCTTCAAGGCTCCCAGGATTTTCGCCCCCTCCCCCACCCTATGATCCACTTCCGCTTCCATGGTTCCATCCGTTGCCAGATCCATTACTAGATATCTAAAACACTTTACTTCCTCCAGTTTTTCTCCATTCAAACTTACCTCCCAATTGACTTGACCCTCAACCCTACTGTACGTAATTACCTTGCTCTTATTCACATTTACTCTTAACTTTTTTCTTTCACACACTTTACCAAACTCAGTCACCAGCTTCTGCAGTTTCTCACATGAATCAGCCACCAGCGCTGTATCATCAGCGAACAACAACTGACTCACTTCCCAAGCTCTCTCATCCCCACCAGACTTCATACTTGCCCCTCTTTCCAAAACTCTTGCATTCACCTCCCTAACAACCCCATCCATAAACAAATTAAACAACCATGGAGATATTTTTTTTATTATACTTTGTCGCTGTCTCCCACGTTTGCGAGGTAGCGCAAGGAAACAGACGAAAGAAATGGCCCAACCCCCCCCCATACACATGTATATACATACGCCCACACACGCAAATATACATACCTACACAGCTTTCCATGGTTTACCCCAGACGCTTCACATGCCTTGATTCAATCCACTGACAGCACGTCAACCCCAGTATACCACATCGCTCCAATTCACTCTATTCCTTGCCCTCCTTTCACCCTCCTGCATGTTCAGGCCCCGATCACACAAAATCTTTTTCACTCCATCTTTCCACCTCCAATTTGGTCTCCCTCTTCTCCTTGTTCCCTCCACCTCCAACACATATATCCTCTTGGTCAATCTTTCCTCACTCATCCTCTCCATATGCCCAAACCACTTCAAAACACCCTCTTCTGCTCTCTCAACCACGCTCTTTTTATTTCCACACATCTCTCTTACCCTTACGTTGCTCACTCGATCAAACCACCTCACACCACACATTGTCCTCAAACATCTCATTTCCAGCACATCCATCCTCCTGCGCACAACTCTATCCATAGCCCACGCCTTGCAACGATACAACATTGTTGGAACCACTATTCCTTCAAACATACCCATTTTTGCTTTCCGAGATAATGTTCTCGACTTCCACACATTCTTCAAGGCCCCCAGGATTTTCGCCCCCTCCCCCACCCTATGATCCACCTCCGCTTCCATGGTTCCATCCGCTGCCAGATCCACTCCCAGATATCTAAAACACTTCACTTCCTCCAGTTTTTCTCCATTCAAACTCACCTCCCAATTGACTTGACCCTCAACCCTACTGTACCTAATAACCTTGCTCTTATTCACATTTACTCTTAACTTTTTTCTTCCACACACTTTTCCAAACTCAGTCACCAGCTTCTGCAGTTTCTCACATGAATCAGCCACCAGCGCTGTATCATCAGCGAACAACAACTGACTCACTTCCCAAGCTCTCTCATCCCCAACAGACTTCATACTTGCCCCTCTTTCCAAAACTCTTGCATTTACCTCCCTAACAACCCCATCCATAAACATGGAGATATATATATATATATATATATATATATATATATATATATATATATTTTTTTTTTTTCTTTTTTTTTTTTTGCTTTGTCGCTGTCTCCCGCGTTTGCAAGGTAGCGCAAGGAAACAGACGAAAGAAATGGCCCAACCCACCCCCATACACATGTATATACATACGTCCACACATGCAAATATACATACCTACACAGCTTTCCATGGTTTACCCCAGACGCTTCACATGCCCTGATTCAATCCACTGACGGCACGTCAACCCCGGTATACCACATCGATCCAATTCACTCTATTCCTTGCCCTCCTTTCACCCTCCTGCATGTTCAGGCCCCGATCACACAAAATCTTTTTCACTCCATCTTTCCACCTCCAGTTTGGTCTCCCACTTCTCCTCGTTCCCTCCACCTCTGACACATATATCCTCTTGGTCAATCTTTCCTAACTCATTCTCTCCATGTGCCCAAACCATTTCAAAACACCCTCTTCTGCTCTCTCAACCACGCTCTTTTTATTTCCACACATCTCTCTTACCCTTACATTACTTACTCGATCAAACCACCTCACACCACACATTGTCCTCAAACATCTCATTTCCAGCACATCCATCCTCCTGCGCACAACTCTATCCATAGCCCACGCCTTGCAACGATACAACATTGTTGGAACCACTATTCCTTCAAACATACCCATTTTTGCTTTCCGAGATAATGTTCTCGACTTCCACACATTCTTCAAGGCTCCCAGGATTTTCGCCCCCTCCCCCACCCTATGATCCACTTCCGCTTCCATGGTTCCATCCGCTGCCAGATCCACTCCCAGATATCTAAAACACTTTACTTCCTCCAGTTTTTCTCCATTCAAACTTACCTCCCAATCGACTTGACCCTCAACCCTACTGTACCTAATAACCTTGCTCTTATTCACATTTACTCTTAACTTTCTTCTTTCACACACTTTACCAAACTCAGTCACCAGCTTCTGCAGTTTCTCACATGAATCAGCCACCAGCGCTGTACCATCAGCGAACAACAACTGACTCACTTCCCAAGCTCTCTCATCCCCAACAGACTGCATACTTGCCCCTCTTTCCAAAACTCTTGCATTCACCTCCCTAACAACCCCATCCATAAACAAATTAAACAACCATGGAGACATCACACACCCCTGTCGCAAACCTACATTCACTGAGAACCAATCACTTTCCTCTCTTCCTACATGTACACATGCCTTACATCCTCGATAAAAACTTTTCACTGCTTCTAACAACTTGCCTCCCACACCATATATTCTTAATACCTTCCACAGAGCATCTCTATCAACTCTATCATATGCCTTCTCCAGATCCATAAATGCTACATACAAATCCATTTGCTTTTCTAAGTATTTCTCACATACATTCTTCAAAGCAAACACCTGATCCACACAACCTCTACCACTTCTGAAACCACACTGCTCTTCCCCAATCTGATGCTCTGTACATGCCTTCACCCTCTCAATCAATACCCTCCCATATAATTTACCAGCAATACTCAACAAACTTATACCTCTGAAATTTGAGCACTCACTCTTATCCTCTTTGCCTTTGTACAATATGTATATGTATACACATATACATACATAAATTCCTAAATATGCTCATATACATACATATACATATCAACATATACATTCATATACATACACATACACAGTCTCATACATATATCAACATGTACATATTCGTACTTTGCTTTCCTGGACGGAAGACCGAATTCAGAAATGGGTACCTCCAAGTTTGCTAACAATTCAGGTGAAAGCTAGAAGTCTTTTTGAGACTTAGAAGGAGCGAGCGGGTAAGGATTACATAGAGAACTTCACTGCAGGTCATGGTTGGTTCAGTAGATTTAAAAGGAGATATCGCTTGCCCAACATTTGAGTCACAGATGAAGTAGCAAGTGCTGATGAAGGAGCTGCCGAAAAGGTAAAAGATATACCCAAAAATTTTTTTCCAATATACCAGTGATTTGAAAAAAAAATTTCTTCATAAAACTGGTTAAGTAGAAATGATATAATCACAATAGAACTTACATAACATAGAATATATAAATGATGAAATATGAACCAAAGAATCTTAGATGCAAGTAAAAAGAAACTACAGAATTATATGATAAAGGTGGTTAATAAAAAGAGATAATCATGATAGAAATTGAATAGATAAAAAATTCTGTGCAGATATACGAATTCTACATGCCATGCTGACATACGTCCAACTTGCATCCATTTCGAGATCCAACCGGTCGGTAAGAACAGAACTCGGACATGTGTTGAGACATAGTATGTGTATGTGTGCATATGTATATATAGGTGTATATGAGTGGATGGGTCTTTCTTTGCGTGTTTCCTGGTGCTACCTCACTGATGTGAGAAATGGCATGATAATGATAGCAACAAAATAATGTTGGTGAGATGACCTTGGTTAAGGCTTCAGTTGCCTGTGCCATTTCAGCCGACATAAAAAGAAAATAGTCATTTTGAACCTGTATTGAATCCAGAAAACTCTTTGTTAAGGTTATGATGTATTCAGACAACAATCTCTGGCCCATATTCAGAATATCCATAAAGATCCAAAATCTGAACATTGTATGGTCCTGAGGATTGCAGATTTTCCGTATTCTACATTTATTTGGAAATGATCTCAACCTTACAATTATTAAACATTCATTCATGTCACCACCTGATTGTGATAATTAAACTGCCAATTTTGCTTTTGCACCATGTTTTATATATATGTTATACATACTTATCTCTCTTTCCAGTACACCGAGACATTAAGCCTCATAATGTACTGCTTTCATTGCCAAATAGCCGGGGCCAGGTACGAGCTATGATATCTGACTTTGGTTTATGCAAACGATTAGAAACTGGTCGGATGTCATTTTCCAAAAGATCTGGAATTGCAGGAACAGAAGGTTGGATTGCCCCTGAAATGATGCTCAACACTTCAAGGCCAGTACGTTTTGATTATCAGAATGTTAAAAGTTACTGTAAATTTTATTATCGTGTAGTTGAATATAATCAGTATTAAAATAAGAAACTATCATGACTTACTTACTTCCAGACCTGCAAAGTTGACATATTTTCCCTTGGCTGTGTCTACTACTATATGCTAACTAAAGGAAAGCATCCCTTTGGTGCAGTGCTGGATCGGCAGTCAAACATCATATCCGGCATATTCAAGTAAGGAGTTGCTTTTGTTTCTTTTATCTAAATCCTGCTGGTGTGTGACATTGGCTTTCTATGATTGTACATGGTTCCTTCAGTTTTAAATGAACCATCTGCTCTAAAAGGCTTTGCCAAAACTTGCCCTTAGCTTTTGATGCAAGTTTTGTTTAACAGAAGTAGATTTTTCTTATAGCTTTAAGGTGCTGAGAAAAGTAAATTAAGAGGAAATGATACTGCTTACACTTCTTTTGTGGTGTAAAAGAACAGTTCAGTTTTACAATAAAAATACAGCTCATTCTTAAGAGAGGGCTGTTGGATTTTGAGAATTAATAAAGAAGAACTTGAAGCCATTAAAAGCATTTTTATATGAAGTTAATCTACTCATGTGTAGAGAGAAAAAATGTAAAGTAACGACTTTGAGAAAGTGCAAGTGAGATTGTAATGCAGATGTTTGGAATCAATGTATGTTTTCTTGTTGAAGATTATCAAAAATATGATTGATTATATGTAGATTGATAAATATAGGTTGAACTTGGTATTTAGAGATTTGTCTGCCTCCTACATTTTGCAGTCACTCTCATTAATAGCTTATTGGACTGGTTATAGTGTTAAGCTTATACAAGTCCTGAACACACATACAAATCCATTTGCTTTTCTAAGTATTTCTCACATACATTCTTCAAAGCAAACACCTGATCCACCCATCCTCTACCACTTCTGAAACCACACTGCTCTTCCCCAATCTGATGCTCTGTACATGCTTTCTCCCTCTCAATCAATACCTTCCCATAAAATTTCCCAGGAATACTCAACAAACTTATACCTCTGTAATTTGAGCACTGACTTTTATCCCCTTTGCTTTTGTACAATGGCACTGTGCAAGCATTCTGCCAATCCTCAAGCACCTCACCATGAGTCATACTTACATTGAATACCCTCACTAACCAGTCAACAATACAGCCATCCCCTTTTTTAATAAATTCTACCGCAGTACCATCCAAACCCGCTGCCTTGCCAGCTTTCATCTTCTGCAAAGCTTTTACTACCTCTTCTCTGTTTGCCAAATCATTCTCCCTAACCCTCTCACTTTGCACACCACCTCGACCAAAACACCCTATATCTGCCGCTCTATCATCAAACACATTCAACAAACCTTCAAAATACTCCATCTCCTTCTCACATCACCACTACCTGTTATCACCTCCCCATTTATTTTATTCATAATTTTCCTTATATTATTTGTATTATTCATGTATGTACTGGCCACTTTTGTACACATAGCATTATTCACATAAATAGATAAAGAACATTTCATTATTCACATAAATAGATAAAGAACATTTCATAAAAGATCACACTGCAAGAGAATATGAAATTGATGTGGTTAGTAGGCATGTGCATTTGGTTACCTATGAGGATGATAGAGTTACATTCTGATGATTTGTGGATGATGTGTGATACTATTTCCAGCTGTGTTATTAGGTTGCTGGTGACATCTGTGAACTAGAGATGGAATCATACATCCTAGGAAGCTAGGAATTTAAACAGAGTTGTGAAGTTAGAACATCAGTTGATTTTAGCTGCTGTTTACTGTTGAACATCAATTGATGTCATCTGCTGTTTAACCCCAAATGTCTGCAGGTGAATTTTTATGTTAGCTGAGCAATACCACAAGATGGATGTATACACATTGATATTGCAGCACTTTAGTGGTTGTCAAGTAGCACTCCTTTGACCTAGGTAGCTATCTTTTCTTTCTGCTTCTCCGACATGTGGGCTGCTGGCATTCTGTCTACAAACTTACAGTCTCTCTTTGTCATACATAGCACTTAATAACATTTATTCACACAACTCATTCTTTGTAACTCAAGATTTTTATGCATTCAGTACTGTGTGCTAGCCCTGCCTTTTGGCAAAATGGCTGGAGCAATAGACAGAAGTAGTAAGAACATTAGATAGGGGCATTAGATAGAAACATTAGGTAGTAGTAAGTTGAAACATTAGCTGGTAACATTAGGTAGAAGTAGTAGATTAGAACATTAAGAAGGAACTTTAGTAGACACATTAGGTAGAAATAGTTGGTAGGAACATTAGTTTGAAGCCTCTGAAAATGCTGCACTGAAGTTTCCCTCTGCTAGTGGCATGTTATGGGTGAAGCGGCAAAGAAGTGGCACTGGAATTCACCAGTTATGGTGACTTTTGCAGTGGCCACCCTCTTGAGGGAGTTCCCGAAGGTAACAGGCATCAGAGATTTAGATGGATAGATAGATAGATAAATGTTGAGTTTCACAGTGCCAAGTCTATGCAGTAGCTAAGTTGGGAGTGCACGATAATTTCCCATCAGTCATTCATCCTCCAAACATGTCAATGAGAACAGATTTTGATTTTTTAGGATGGAATTTGAGTGGCATTTAGCCAGATTTATTGGGCTAGGCAGATGATTCTGAATTATTTGATGATAGTGATCTGTCTTTAGGTCATGTGGAGAAATATTTATAGACACTGACTCTTTTAGCATTTAAGATTGACAAAGGTGATGCAGGAGAAAGTTTTTCACTGAACTGGAGCAAGTTTTGCCAGCATCTTCCTGACCTTGACAGCACTGCATTTGATTGGTGAAGCTGCTAAATTTGCAAGCTTTAATGATTTTGGTATTATGTAAAATTATCGATGAATCACATTGATTATAGCAAGAAAAGATGTATTATGTTTTATAGAATGTCATGAAAATTTGTAACCAGTTTTTCAGTGTTGGAAAAATAAATGATAAAACATGTTTTGGAAACCCACACACTTATTAGCATGCTGTGCTGAGACATCTGCAAAACCTTCACATATTATTAGAGAGAAAGTAGTTGACAAGTTATTGTTATATGAATTCCTTTTAAATTGTAAAGTCAGATATAATTTTTAGATAAACAAAGATGTGAAACTTATGGGTTGGAAAGAAATACTTGGTGAGACATTAAGGAGTTAAGAGTTAAGGATGCTTACAGGCATATGATTTATCCTGTTGTGAGAAACAGTTTTGGTTCTCATAGGAATTAACTTGGCTTGTACATGATATTACCATTTCTTACTAGAAAGATATCCTAAAAAAGGAGTTCTCCTCAGATTTTTTAGATATTCAAAATCGCAGAAGTGACCAGTCCTACCTTACTAGCCTGATATACTGGTACTGATACCAAGTAGTTCTTGTCTTTGTCCAGAAGTCTTCCTTGCTCCATTCAGGTTTTTACTTGGCTTGGATTAGCTGATTTGCCCAGCCTGGTTGTTTCTTTCCTATAGGGAATGAATAGTTGGACTACTGATGTGCCTCAGCAGTTGGTTCCCGGGAGAGGAATCAATGTTGATTAGGGAACTTTCTGGAGGAGAATCAGCAGTGCAGATCAGTTTAGGATCATAACAAGACTGCTGGCTAGATGATGACATTTTGAGTGAATAGGCATCTCCATTCCCTTTTTCAGAATCTTCAGGGGACTATTTTCTATGAACTGTTGTTTTCCTGGATCTGGCACATGAGGATTTCTTCCAGGATCCTTTGAGTCTGATATTTTCTTCTACATAATGGTTTGGATGGCTAATTCGGTGGAATGGGCATCCTCTCTACAGGTCATGAAATATGGCCTTTTGGTAGAAGCAGCAAACATCCTTGCAAGTCAGCTGTAAGTTGTTTGATTCCTCATTTGCCTGAATAACTGGATTTCCAGTCAAGGGACTTTGTTAGTCTTGGACAGAGGGCCTCATGAACATGGCTTCTGCAGCAACATCTGAAAAATGATTCCATGTAACAGGAGCTTCATTTGAATGAGAGGTTGGATAATTTGTGCAGATGTCGTGATCTTTAATTAGAACAGTTAACCAGTTATCTCTCTCCCCCATTTATCTCCTGGATGGAAGGGATCTGTTCCCAGCTAATTGGGAAACGACAGAAACTGCAACCAAAATCACAAAAAAGAAGTAGCTGACTGGCAACTTGGAACAGAGAAAGAACCATTCCACAGTTAACCATAGATTTAACTTGACTGTCCCTGAACAACCACCTTTCAATCGCAGTTCACTTACTGGAACAACCACAAAGAAAATCAAGAACTAAACCTTGGGAAAAAGTAGAATAGATAGAGGCAAATCAGCTTGCTACTTCGAAAAGGACTTCAGCGCCTTCTCAACATGTACAATGCAATGCTAGACACAGGATACTTTCTGCAAAGGTTCAAAGAAACCAGTGTAACACTGATACTGAAATGAGGTATGCCAGACATACCCAAAGAACTACAGCCCCATATCCCTCTTGGAAGTCCATGGGAAACATTTTGAAAGAATAATGATCCTTAGGTTAAGAGGATATTTGGAAAACAATAACCACAATAACTCTAATCAATATGGCTTCTAAAGAGGCAAAAGAGCAACCTCAGTAACTGTGATTGCAGTGGAAAGAGTTGTCACCTTTAGAGGGTGAGGAATAAACGATACAATTATATAAAGAGACATAAGAATATCCTTGACAAAGTGTAGATGAATGGCCTATAGTATAAATTAATGAATAGATAAAGATAAGTAGATAGACGTTTATTGGATTTAGGCCACTAATTGATTGAAAATACACAACACATTGAAAACACCTTAGATCTGCATGAATGATCTCTGATTTAAGCAGTTGGTTTATACATAAGAGGGGCAGCCTGGAAAGCATGGCAGAGACTTGAAGGCATTGATGATACAAACTATAGACACATCCAAGGTCTTGACAAGAGTACAAACATGGAACAACCTTGGTTCCCTTGAAACCTGTAAGTGCTCAGGGAGGCTCCAGTCATCCATTAATGTATACAATGAACAATGTTTAGTTTCACTAAATGAATCTCCTTAAAAAACCAAAGATTCAATATGAATACATATACACCCCATGTCTGCTGGGTGTATAAAGACAAGGCACCAACAACATGCTTCTAGAAGATCAAGGGAATGCATCAAAAACATACACCTTACACATGTACACACTTCAGTCTTTTCTTCAATTTCAAATTATGCCTTCCTCTGTCCCACCTCTTCTTCCACTCTAACCACCCCATAAAAAAGAAATAGGATTTGGGGATATGAGGTTTATAGCCCAAAGTAGTTGAAAAACTTGAGGCCTAGAATTCTTTTCAGCTTGTTATCCTTTCTAACTTTTGTCTTAAGTTTTATAGAACCCATCAGATTTTATTCAGGAGCATATGTCAAAGATCTGGTCCTTGGAATTTAAGCACGCAAGTTTTCAGATCTTGAATAGCATGAGATGTGAAAAGCATATATTGTTACCTCAATAGTTTTCTTTATTGCTTCAGAGCCTTGGCAGTTGGACTGGAACCTGTTCTATTTTGTTGTGAAAGATTCAGGTTAAGTTCAAATGTTTTATATTTCAGAGTTCTTTAGTAGCCTTGCTTTGAATTTTGGGGCTAGTGATTCTTCAGGAGAGCCTTAGGGCTCATTTTTTCTTACAATCAGTGAATATTTTCTCTTTCCTTAAAGTGCCTCTATGGTTCATCATGAGAAATCCCTCTTGACAACCACTGATGCAAAGATAAATGTAATGTGTTACAGCACATAAAGAACTGCTTTTTATGTTTGGTGAAAATCAGGTGAATGATGTTCATTGGAGATTCTAAGGGGAAAATATGTTAATATATAGGCATCTTAGAGCCTCTCTGCTTTGGGAACATTTCTGCCTAGGACCACGTGACTTATTTTCATGAACCTTTTTTGTGTATATTCTGAAGTAATAATAATGTAACCTCCACTGATGGCCTTGGAGGTTTTTATCATTGAGGTCTTTGCTTGTTACTGTAACATATCCATCAATTGTACCCTGCTCTAGGAATAAAGGGTTGTTATGCTCTGGCCTTGAAGTTGCCAGGGCAGAAGGACCCCCTGTAGTGATATACTTAGCCTTTTTTGAAATATTCATTTTTCTAACCTTCCCTTTTCATGGTTCAAGGGACAGACTGACCCCAAAGAGAAATATAAGTTCTTAAGTATGAAAAATTCTGTCTTTCTTGAATGGTGTCCTGTGGGTATTTCCTGGTTTTCCTTTCTGTCTGTCTTTTCTTTCTTTTTCACCAAACCTTTCTTTGATATTGGTCACCATTACAAGAATAATGAGTTATGTCTTGGCTGAGATGATGGGGGTTGTTAATTGGACAGAGAGTGGGCCTGTTCCAAGCCATGCTGTTAACAATCTAATTAGTGATTAACAAGGGTGATAAGCATACGTCTCAAAAGTAAGATAGGATTAAGAGGTTTCTAACCAGCAGATGTCTGAAATATCTGTCATGGCTTACCAAACCCAATTAGAGAGAAAGAACTCATTATACTTCTGAACTTGTGTTTCTAAATCATTGCGCTGTCGTATTTTTTGTTTCTACATATGTCAGTTAAGAATGCAGTTTTTTCATACTTTGTTGCTGTTTCCCACATTAGTGAGGTAGCTCCAGGAACAGATGAAGAAAGGCTACATCTTCTCACAGCCATTCTCTAGCTGTCAAATGTAATGCACCGAAACCACAACCAGGCCTCACAGTACCATTCCATGATTTACCCTGGATGTTTCAAATGCCCTGGTTCAGTCCATTGACAGCACTTCGACCCCAGTGTACATCATTTCAATTCACTCTATCCTGTGCATGCCTTTCACTCTCTTGTATGTTCAGGCCCCAGTTGCTCTAAATCTTCTTCACCCCATGTTTTCACCTTCAGTTTGGTCTGTCTGTTCTCCTTCCCTTCTCTTCTGACATGTATGTCCTCTCTGTCAACCTTTCCTCACTCATTCTCTCCATATGTCCAAACCATTTCAGCACACCTTCAGTTTTCTCAACCACATTCTTTTTGTTACCACACATCTTTCTTACCCTTTCATTTCTCACATCACCTCCTCAGTCATTTTATTTTAAACATATCCACCCTCCCCTGCACAGCCTTATCTATATCCTATACCTCACATCCATATGATACTGCTGGGACTACTATACCCTCAAATGCCCATTGTTGCCCTCTCTTTCCACACATTTTTTCAGCACTCCTAGAACCTAGGTCCCCTCCCCGACCCAGTGACTCACTTCCGCTTCCATGGTTCCATTCACTACCATGTTCACTTCGAGTTTTCTCCGTTCTTACTTGCACCCCATCTAAGCTGTCCATCAACCCTGCTAAACCTAATAACCTTGCTTTTATTCACATTTACTCTCAACTTCCCCCATTTACACATACTTCCAAACTGTCACCATCTTTTGCAGTTTCATACTCAGATCTGCCACCAGGGCTGTATCCTCAGCAAACAACAAGTGATTCACTTCCCAGGCATTCTCTTCCCCCACAGACTGCAAACTTGCCTCTCTGTCCAAGACTTTTGCATTTATCTCCCTCATCATCCCATCCCTAAACAAACTGGACAGCTATGGTGGCAATACACGCCCTTGTGCAATTTGTCCTTATTAAAGAACCGTGAAATATAATTTTGAGTGTGCACCTTGAACTCTTTCCCTGCTCTGATCCTCAACTGTGGATTCTTCTACAGGTTATTCAGGTCTTCATATGTGGATTTAGTGGTTCCACCCCTCATTTGAATTCCCAGAGGATTTTTGTTTCCACCAATTATCAATAGATGCTACTAGCATCCTCTTGCCATTGTTGTATAATATATCACTTGCCTCAATTATCTATAGATTATCATAGATGATGCATGTATATTGACTTTGCATGTTGACACTCATAATTATCCATAATTATTGAGTATTTACAGTAAATAGAATTATTGTTATTAAGTGATGAAGAGGGTGGTGGCATGCACAGTGCAACAGACTAGGGAGGAACTGTGTGGCTCCAGGAGTGGTAGAGGTTGTGTGGATCAGGTGTTTGCTTTGAAGAACATGTATGAGAAATACTTGGGGAAACAGAAGGATAAGTGAGTGGCATTTATAGAGCTAGAGAAAGCACATGATAGGGTTGATAGAGATGTTCAGTGGAAGGGGTGCTACAAATGTATGGTGTGGAAGGAAAGCTGGGGAGGAACTGTGTGGCTCCAGGAGTGGCAGAGGTTGTGTGGATCAGGTGTTTGCTATGAAGAATGTGTATGAGAAATACTTGGGGAGACAGAAGGATAAGTGAGTGGCATTTATGGAGCTAGAGAAAGCACATGATAGCGTTGATAGAGATGAATGGTGTGGAAGGAAAGCTTCTATCAAGAGAGTAAGGTGTGCAGAGGGTGAGAGTTACAGATGAAGGTTGGTCTGTGGCAGGGGAGTGTGATTATTCTTTGGCTGTTTAATTTGTTAGATGTATTGGTGAGGGAGATGAATGCAAAGGTTTTGGAGGAAGGTGTAGGTATGCAGTCTGTTGGGGGTAAGAGGGCCTGTAAGGTGAGTCAGTTGTCTATGCTGATGATATGGCACTGTTGGCAAATTTAAGTGAGAAACTGCAGAAGCTGGTGTTTTAGTTTGGTAGAATGTGTGAAAGGAGAAAGTTGAGAGTAAATTTGAATAAAAGTAAGGTGATTAGGTTTAGCAGTTAAAAGAGACAGGTTGTGTGGAGAGTGAATTTGAATGGAAAGACTTGAAGTGTAGTTTTAGATACCGGCAAGTGGATATGGCTGCAAATGGAGCCTTGGGAGCTGAACTTAGCCATAGGGTGGGTGAGGGGCAGAGGTCTTTAAGTGTTTTTTTGATGGTACAGAAGTCCTGTTTATGCAATATTGATGTGAGGCATGAGCTTTTGACGTAAGTGTAAAGAATAGGGTGAATGTGTTGGAAATGAAATGTGTGAGGACAGCATGTGGTGTAAGGAGGGTTGATCAAATAAGAAATGATATTGTAAGAGAAGGGTGTGGTAGTAAGAGGAGTATGTATGAGAGAGTCAAAGAGGGTTAGCTGAAATGGTTTGGACACATGTAGACAATGAGTGAGGAAAGGATGACTAAGAGGCTATACATGTTGGAAAGGGAAGGAACAAGGAAGAGGGGGAAACCAAGGAGAAGGTGAAAAGATGGAGTGAAAGATGCTTTGATTTCTTAGGGGACTCAACATGCACAAAGGTGTGAGGCATTGAAGGGATATAGTGAATTGTAGCAATTAGCTGGGAGTATTAGGTAGAAATAGTAGGTTGGAACATGAGGTAGAAGAACTTGGAAGGAACATTATGTAAGAGCCTCTGAAAACACTGTGCTAGAGTTGCCCTTGCCTGATGACCTGTTGATGGTAAGGCACTAAAGGATAAGAAGCAGCACTGGAGTTCAACAGTTATGGAGGCTCTTCTACCCTGGCAATCCCCTTGAGGGAGTTCCCAGACGGATTGGGTGTTAGAGATATAGATAGGTAGTTAGGAGCAATGTAGTTTACAGAAGAAGACGTGCTCTCACATGGCTAAGGTAGGGCATATGAAGTGCTTTGGGAAAGCCATAGAAAGGTCTTTGGGGCTTGGTTGTGGAGAGGGAGCTCTGGATGCAAAGCATGTAGATGATAGCTAGAAAATGGATGTTAGTGGAAGAGGCCATTTCTTTGTCTGTTCCTGGCATCACCGCGCTGATTTGTTAATGACAGAACAGAAAGAGAAATGAGTATTTGTACAAGGCAAAGCAAAAACTAGAACAGAATATTTCAAGGCATTTTTTGACAAAGAAAAGTTAAATAATTTGTCTGTGAGACAACAAAATGCTGTGGGTTTTGCTTAAGTTATATCTTTACACTGGCTTTCATGGATTCCATTAGTCATTATTTAAATGTTGTGATTGTGAGCTCATTTGAATGACAGTCATTCCATGCTAAGTGTTTTCAGACATGTCCTTTGTCTTATGATTACATATTGTTATATTTAGAATTGAGAAAAACAACTTTTCTAAGGTTTTACTCTGCCATAACTTGGTTTGAATCTTAGCATAATTAAGTTATTGTGAATTAATCTCTGTTATTATTATTGATTTCTGTGATCTGTTTTATCCATGCAAATTTCATAGACTTGCAATGTATTTCATTACCACAGTGTTGGTTTGTTCTTTGAAAGGTCAGAATAACTGGTAATAAAGATAAGCCCAGACCTCTCAGCCTAGCGGACACTGAGAGTCAGAGCTCAAAGATTTGCTAAAGGCGCTCTGCTACACCTTGCACCCTCCTTGCTTGAGAGATAAGGGGTAAACATCAACAGACAATTATCGACGCAAATTGTGTCCGCAGAGAATTTCCTTCTAAGCTGGGAGCATGGTGCCCTTTGGGTCACACTTGTCAGAGGTGTTGGATAGTGTTAGGATGATCTCCTCAGTGGTTCTCATGTTAGTCTGTAAAAGTTAGGACAGAGAATCCCAGCAAGTTCACTGTAGGAACCATTATCAACTTTTAGATTTCTATTTTTCATATAACTATATCAGCTTTTATTAACAGAATATTTTTATTTTATGATGCTTTATTAGTTAAAAGTTTCTCCTACGTGAATGGCACTTCCATTTCAGACTTAATGATTTACATGAAGAGAAGGATGCAATCTGCAGGACACTGATTGAGAGGATGTTGAGTAGCAAACCTTCTGAGCGCCCACCCACATCAGCTATTCTTAAACATCCTTTTTACTGGAGCCCTGAGAAGGTGCTTACCTTCTTTCAGGTAAGAGTAATCTCCAGGAGTATATTGCCCTTTCTGTCACTTTGCTTAGGATGTGATAATGTAAGAAACTCATAGATTAGTGTGGTGAAAGTTAGAGGGCATACAGATAATTCAAAGAGAAAAACCTACAAACTATCAAAGTGACTTAGTGACAATTAAAGTAAGTTGAGAACTTGACTTGAAATATTTAAGTTTCTTCTTCAACATAGCTATAGTCTTGCTTTCACCCACTGTAATGGGTAGATCATTCCAGTTAGACTTTTGTGGTACAGGGGTTAGTGTTCCTGACTAAGATGCTTTCATGGGCCGCCCAGGGCCAAGCATGTAGGCTTGAATCCTGGCTGCAACAATCGGCCCACAGTCAACCCAATTATTCATCCTCCCTTTCAGGAGGGTGGATATGCTGGAAATGAGATGTTTGAGGACAATATAAGGTGTGAGGTGGTTTGATTGAGTAAGTAATGAAAGGGTAAGAGAGATGTGTGGTGGTAAAAAGAGTGTGGTTGAGAGAGCAGAGGAGGGTGTTTTGAAATGGTTTGGTCACATGGAGAGAATGAGTGAGGAAAGATTGACCAAGAGGATATATGTGTCGGAGGTGAAGGGAACAAGGAGAAGTGGGAGACCAAATTGGAGGTGGAAAGATGGAGTGAAAAAGATTTTGAGTGATCGAGACCTGAACATGCAGGAGGGTGAAAGGCGTGCAAGGAATAGAGTGAATTGGAACGATGTGGTATCCCGGGGTCCACGTGCTATTAATGGATTGAACCAGGGCATGTGAAGCATCTGGGGTAAACCATGGAAAGTTCTTTGGGGCCTGGATGTGGAAAGGGAGCTGTGGTTTCGGTACATTATTACACGACAGCTAGAGACTGAGTGTGAATGAATGTGGCCTTTGTTGTCTTTTACTAGCACTACCTCGCGCACATTTGGGGGTAGGGGGTTGGTATTTCATGTGTGGCAGGGTGGCGATGGGAATGAATAAGGGCAGACAGTATGAATTATGTACATGTGTATATATGGATATGTCTGTGTATGTATATATATGTATACGTTGAGATGTATAGGTATGTATATTTGTGTGTGTGGACATGTATGTATATACATGTGTATGTGGGTGGGTTGGGCCATTTCTTTCGTCTGTTTCCTTGCGCTATCTTGCTAACACGGGAGATAGTGACAAAGCAAAATAAATAAAAAGATAAATAGATATGACCTTCCATAATGATGCCACTTGCTTACTTTCCTTTTCTGCTTCTTTTTGTAGGTCTACCCTTTTACTTTGTTGTACCTGATTAAAACAAGCTGGACCTTACTAATCACATCAGACTGTGCCAGTAAGCACAGCTGTGCAAGGTTTTCTGGGTTGAATTCTAAGAAATAAGGAAGTGATTGGTCATTTATGAGCAAGACTTCATTATTTAGCTTTTCTTTCTTAGAATCAGTTGTTAAGTGGAGATAACATGTCATTCAACTTCAGAGAGAAAATAACAGCTTTATCATTGGTATCAATTTTCAAAATTTTTACTATGTATCAGAAATTTTTAAAACCACAACAGAAATTTATTTGTATCCATTAGTTAATTTTACTCATTCATTTTTAAAGGATGTTAGTGACCGTGTAGAGAAAGAAGGTGGAGACAGTATGATTGTAATGAACCTAGAGCGTGGTGGTGTGGATGTTGTACTTGGAGACTGGAGACAACACATGCATCCTACCATAGCTGAAGACCTGCGCAGGTTTCGAGACTACAAGGGACGCTCTGTAAGAGATTTGCTCCGTGCCCTTAGGAATAAGGTAAAAGAGGATATTTTTCATTATTTGTTCATAGACTTTAATTTTGTTGATTTTTTTTATTTTCTTTTGCTATTATTTTGTGTATCATTTATCTCTCAGCAACAGACAAATACTGATTGAGCAGCATGTGTTAAGAATCATCCCTAGACAGAGAGTTGTATTTTTTCTTTTTGTTTACATTGACAATAACTGCGTGTACATGTAGGTAGGGCAGGGAGTTAGTGTATGTGTATCAAACAGACACTGTCATCATATATAGTTTCTTCAGTCATGAAACATGCTTTTAATAAAATCAAACTTTATAGTTTGATCAATTTTGTCATTAGCTTCTGTAAAAGGAAAAGCATTTGGTGTGGAAGTTACAGTCTTGCTTATCCTCTGTTCAAATGAGAATTCTATATGTAAATATCTTTTCATTTGTTACTGCAGACTTAGTTGGTTACTATGTATCATGTTTAATTCATGGGTTAGAGTGGTGTTCTTTGAATCCTCATAACTCAGCTTTTTACATATTATAGGTACACCACCGATTTTCCAGTACTCTTGGTTCCAAAGCTTTGCCGGATTAACCATTTTGTTGCATCAACTGTGGTCATGTAATAATAATTCATCAAAACACCTCTAACCCTCTAATTATACATCTCCCATGTGTCTAAAGTATACCATGGACTACTGAAAATTTAAATTAAACAAATATTAAATGTTTGAGCAACCTAAGATGGTAAGTCTGTCCTTAGATTGAATCCTGTGGCATCTTCTTCTTATGTTGGTAGTGTTTTCCTAGGTGTGCATCGCCAGAATAACGCGTTTTCATCTGCATTAAACACCTGCTCAGGACTGAGGTGCTCGTCAGCTACGAGTTTCACAAATTCATCCACATACTTGGCAGCTCCGCCATGTTTTGCAGACCACTTTTCTCCGCACACTTTATTTGTGGAAATTCCATGATGCTTCTTGATCTTTGAAGCCATCCTTCACTGTAGTCATGCTCATGTTGTAATTCAAGTTCTTTATGGAACAATTTAGCCTGGTTCATTATCATGCAACCTGACAAGGCCACTCCATCACTCCGATGCTGTCGAGACCATTTCATCATCACTCGATCGTACTCAGTACTCTTTACCATCTTTCATAGTTTTTCTAATCGTCATTTGCTTGGAATCGAGGTCTGTATAGAATTTCAATATTTTCTCCCTTTGCTTTTTTATATCATGATGAACCAATACTGTAGATGTCATACAGTTTACGCACCAAAACACCACAGTCCATTTTTTCAACAGTTCTACTTTATCTTGGATCGATATGGATTGGTGTTGATATTTGACACTATGACTGACACTCTCATATGTCTTAGAAGCCATAGCTAGGGTTGAATTTAAGCAAAATAAGCTAAAAATCTCACAGAATTGCGGTATCACCACCGAGTGCAGTGTAAAGAATGTAAATAAGCATGCCCTACACACAACGATGTCTGGGGCCGCCCATTAAACTAGTCTGGTGGCTGCAGTAATTTCAAGTTCCCTCACATAATTTTGTCTCGACTAAATGACGTGCTGAACCATCAATTGCCGGAAATTCGGTGGTGTACCTGAATTAGGTTTTTGTTCCAAAAGGAGTTGAATTATATATCTCGGATCATGCTGCATGTTGGGACTGAAAGTATGGAATTAATACTACATTAGGCAGTATTTCTGCTTGAAATACTCTGTGTAATGATTCTCCATTTTTATGTTTTATGTGAATTAATTCTTTATAAGGATAATCAGAATTAGTAGGCATTTCATGGTTTTGTACCATATGCAATGATCACTACTATTATCAAAGATCCAAAGTCTGAAAAACGTTGGCAATTTTATGATAATTTTCACTTTACCTTTATTTCTTTGTATAATCTCAAGCTTCAACTAGTTGCATTATGTTATTCACCATGCATTCAACACATCTGCTCTTAAATTGAGAGATTGCACTAAGGTACGAACCGATCTTTGTGCAAGTGTGGTCTGTAAAATACAGGAAAAGATGATTAATTAATTCAAATGAATGCTTACTTGTCAAGGAGAAACTACCAAGAGAGTAGCAGCTTTGATTCAGGAAAAAGAGGTCATGCATGACAAATATTTCAGAGTTCTTTGACCAAAAAAGTCAAAGCTCAAGGGGTTATTATAAAGGAGAAACTTGAAAATAAAAGACCATATTGAGAAGGTAATATTTTTTGAGCCAAAGAATGAGTGGTATGGTAATGAAAACTTTCACAGCAAGAGTCAGAAAGCTACAGATGAAGGTATTCAGCATGATTATAAGAGGTTAGAATACTGTTGTGTTGTATGGTCTCCAGTTAGACAGATGGAAAGAAACAAGTTGGAAGGAATACAGAAATATTTCACAAGTAAAATTAATGGTCTGAAGCATATAAACTACCATGTGAGTTTGATTAAGCTTTAACTCTACAACCTAGAAAGGTGAAGAGAAAGATACAAAATGATATATGCATGGTAGCATTTAGAAAGCACAAGGAGTAACATTTTATATCAGAAAGCATCACAGCAAGAAAGATGTAGAAATATCAAGTTAGTGATTAGGAAGTGCCTATGCACCTGGTCATGAGAAGAAAGATCATGAGAGGCAAGTGTTTTGGGAGCAGCTGAGTGAGTGTGTTAGCAGCTTTGATGCACGAGACCGGGTTATAGTGATGGGTGATTTGAATGCGAAGGTGAGTAATTTAGCGGTTTAGGATATAACTGGTGTGCATAGGGTGTTCAGTGTTGTAAATGGAAATGGTGAAGAGCTTGTGGATTTGTTTGCTGAAAAAGGACTGGTGATTGGGAATACGTGGTTTAGAAAGAGATATACGTAAGTATACATATGTGAGTAGGAGAGATGGTCAAAGGGGATTTATTGGATTATGTGTTAATTGATAAGCATGTAAAAGAGAGATTTTGGATGTAGATGTTCTGAGGGGGCAGCTGGAGGGATGTCTGATCACTGTCTTGTAGAAGCGAAGGTGAAGATTTGTAGAGGTTTTCAGAGAAGAGAGAATGTTGGGGAGAACATAGTGGTGAGAGTAAGTGAGCTTGGAAAGGAGACTTGTGTGAGGAAATACCAGGAGAGATTGATCATAGAATGGCAAAAGGTGAGAGTAAATGATGTGAGGGGGAGTGGGAGAGGAATGGGATGTATTTAGGGAAGCTGTGATAACTTGCGCAAAAGATGCGTGAGATACTGTGATAGCTTGTGCAAAAGATGCATGAGAAAGGTGGGAGATTGGTAGATTAGAAAGGGTAGTGAGTGGTGGGATGAAGAAGTAAGGTTGTTAGTGAAAGAGAAGAGAGAGGCGTTTGGACGATTTTTGTAGGGAAGTAGTGCAAATGACTGGGAAATGTATAATAGAAAGTGGCAGGTCAAGAGAAAGGTGCAAGAGGTGAAAAAGAGGGAAATGAAAGTTAGGGTAAGAGAGTATCATGAAATTTTAGGGAGAATAAAAAGATGTTTTGGAAGGAGGTAAATAAAGTGCATAAGACAAGAGAACAAATGGGAACATCGGTGAAGGGGGCGAATCGAGAGGTAATTGTAAGTACTGATGAAGTGAGGAGATGGAATAAATATTTTGAAGGTTTGTTGAATGTGTTTGATGATAGAATGGTAGATTTAGGTTGTTTTGGTTGAGGTGGTGTGCGAAGTGAGAGGGTCAGGGAAAATGGTGTGGTGAACAGAGAAGAGGTAGTGAAAGCTTTGTGGAAGATGAAGCCATCAAAGTGGCGGGTATGGATGGTATTGCAGTGGACTTTATCAAAAAAGAGGGTGACTGTATTGTTGATTGGTTGGTAAAGATATTCATTGTAGGTATGAATCATAGTGAAGTGCTTGAGGATTGGCGAAATGCATGCATAGTGCCATTGTGCAAAGGCAGAGGGGATAAAGGTGAGTGTTCAAATTACAGAGGCATAAGTTTGTTGAGTATTCTTGGGAAATTATATGGGAGGGTATAGATTGAGAGGGTGAAAGCATGTACAGAGCATCAGATTGGGGAAGAGCAGTGTGCTTTCAGAAGTGGTAGAGGATGTGTGGATCAGGTATTTGCTATGAAGAATGTATGAGAGAAATACTTAGAAAAGCAAATGGATTTGTATGTAGCATTTATGGATCTGGAGAAGGCATATGATAGAGTTGATAGAGATGCTCTGTGGAAGGTATTAAGAGTATATGGAGTGGGAGGTGAGTTGCTAGAAGCAGTGAAAAGTTTTTATCAAGGATGTAAGGCTTGTGTATGAGTAGGAAGAGAGGAAAGAAATTGGTTCCCAGTGAAAGTCAGTTTGCAGCAGCAGTGCGTGATGTCTCCATGGTTGTTTAAGTTGTTTATGGATGGGGTTGTTAGGGAGGTGAATGCAGGAGTTTTGGAGAGAGGGGCAACTATGCAGTCTGTTGTGGATGAGAGGGCTTAGGAAGTGAGGCAGTTGTTGTTCGCTGATGACACATCGCTGGTGGCTGATTCAGGTGAGAAACTGCAGAAGTTGGTGACTGAGTTTGGTAAAGTGTGTGAAAGAAGAAAGCTGAGAGTAAATGTGAATAAGAGCAAGGTTATTAGGGTCAGTAGGGTTGAGGGACAAGTTAATTTGGAGGAAAGTTTTGGTGTTAGTGGACTCCACCTGCTTGTGGTTTTGCCTTGAGTGAAAAGTGACCTTCAGTGAAGCTGTATCATTATCTGTTGGTGAAAGGTAGTACATTCTTGTCCAGAAATAATTCCTGAAGAGTCCATTGTTTAACTACTACTGGAGGTAGTATAGCCTTGGAGTTGCAGGAGCTCCTGGAAAAGGGTTCCTGGAGTAACACCAGGACTGTTTTAGAAAGGGGATCCTCGGGCAATTTTAGATGAATAAAAGAATAAACTCCTTTTCAGACAGCTACTGCATTTCGGAATAAATCCAACACCATCTTTCATTTAACTGGCTGTTAACTCTTTTCTGTGACACGTGCCATATTTTTTGACCAAACAGATAATCATGTGATTTTTGATAGTCATTTTCCACACCATTTTACCATACTGATAGAACAGATTCATTAACTGTAATAAGTAATAATTTCCAACATATCTCTCATATTACAGAGGAATCATTACCGTGAGCTAAAGGAGGAGGCTCGACTTGTATTTGGCCGTATTCCAGATGAGTACGTTGCTTACTGGACTGAACGATTTCCGAAGCTACTGCATCATACATGGTTTGCAATGCAATGTGTCAAGAGTGAGCCAATTTTCAACAAGTACTATGATGATCACTACAACTTTACTCAGGTTAGTTCTTTTTCATGATTTGATGTAAAATGCCCCTGCAAAGTGTAGTTGTTAAGATTAACTCTTTTCTTCATTGTTTACATAGTTGAAGACCTTGATCACATACATCTCTATAAGATTTCATTTCCATCTTTGTTTGCAAGTGATTGTATTGGGTTAAAAATCAGACACAAAGGATAAATGCTGGTGCAAATTAAAAGAGTACAAAGACAGCTATACCAGTATCAGCTAGAGCTAAAGAACAAGAGTGAAGGGACAGTGTTAAAGTAGAACAAAGGGTATAGCATATAAAGGTAATAGAGAATATTATATTCACTCTGAAGGTGTTGCTAACCATTATCAGTGCATGCAGGTGAGCAATTATTGAACTTTCTGTGAGACCCTAAAATATTCAGTCACTTTAGATGAAGTTCAGGAGTTAGCCATCTTTGCAGGAGGTAGAAAGATGGGAAGAGGACACATTTAGATTGTTGATAATTATATTATTGGACTGTATGAGGACTGCACTGAGTTTGAACAGGGATGAGAATGAAGAAAATATAAGAATTCTACTTTGAAGTGATAGAAATTGGGGAAGTAGTATAGTATGTGGAATTAAGGAACAAAAAGAATGTGATTGTTTAATCACAACTTAGGGAAAACCTGTAAAGGTTGTATTTATAATTGAATGTAGTAGCTAGATGATTGTAAAGCAAGGAGAGAACTTTCATCCCATGAAAAATACCTTGCCTTATGTTCCTACCCAAGGAGCCCCTTCACTGGAGATCATGCATCGCTCAGGAAGACAGATGTGTCTTTTTTGGGGGGGGGGATAGATATCAAAGAGTGTCCTGATGCATGCATTTCTGTGTGAAGTGAGTGCAGGACAATTTAGGAGTAAGTGCTCAAAATCTTATATACGGACATTGCAACTAGGGCATGAGGGGTTTTGTGATATGTTCAATCAATGTTTGTAATTTTGCGGAGATGGGTTGTATCAAGAGTGAGACAAGAAAGTGTAACTTGTACATGAAAAACACTAAAGAATATCTATTAGATAAGACAATTCTATAATGTGAATTTAGATGTGAATAAGAGCAAGGTTATTAGGTACAGTAGGGTTGAGGGTCAAGTCAACTGGGAGGTAAGTTTGAATGGAGAAAAACTGGAGGAAGTAAAGTGTTTTTGATATCTGGGAGTGGATCTGGCAGCGGATGGAACCATGGAAGCGGAAGTGAATCATAGGGTGGGGGAGGGGGCGAAAATCCTGGGAGCCTTGAAGAATGTTTGGAAGTCGAGAACATTATCTCGGAAAGCAAAAATGGGTATGTTTGAAGGAATAGTGGTTCCAACAATGTTGTATGGTTGCGAGGCATGGGCTATGGATAGAGTTGTGCACAGGAGGGTGGATGTGCTGGAAATGAGATGTTTGAGGACAATATGTGGTGTGAGGTGGTTTGATCGAGTAAGTAATGTAAGGGTAAGAGAGATATGTGGAAATAGAAAGAGCGTGGTTGAGAGAGCAGAAGAGGGTGTATTGAAATGGTTTGGTCACATGGAGAGAATGAGTGAGGAAAGATTGACTAAGAGGATATATGTGTCGGAGGTGGAGGGAACGAGGAGAAGTGGGAGACCAAAGTGGAGGTGGAAAGATGGAGTGAAAAAGATTTTGAGTGATCGGGGCCTGAACATGCAGGAGGGTGAAAGGCGGGCAAGGAATAGAGTGAATTGGATCGATGTGGTATACCGGGGTCGATGTGCTGTCAGTGGATTGAATCAGGGCATGTGAAGCGTCTGGGGTAAACCATGGAAAGTTGTGTGGGGCCTGGATGTGGAAAGGGAGCTGTGGTTTCGGGCATTATTACATGACAGCTAGAGACTGAGTGTGAACGAATAGGGCCTTTGTTCTCTTTTTCTAGCGCTACCTCGCACACATGAGGGGAGAGGGGGATGTTATTCCATGTGTGGCGATGGTAATAAATAAAGGCAGACAGTATGAATTATGTACATGTGTATATATGTATATGTCTGTGTGTGTGTATATATGTGTACATTGAGATGTGTATGTATGTATATTTGCGTGTGTGGACGTGTATGTACATACATGTGTATGGGGGTGGGTTGGGCCATTTCTTTCGTCTGTTTCCTTGCGCTACCTCACAAATGTGGGTGACAGCGACAAAGCAAAATATAAATAAGTAATTCTAAAATGAAGAAAACAGCCAAAAAGCAAAAAAATGAATATTGAATTAGACCAGAAAGTAGATTTCTTAAATTACTAGCATAAAGAATGAAGATAGAGGGAGTGCTATGCAAAAGTACATGTGATGAGTGTCAGAATTTTTGTATGGAGTTGCATATGGCAACTGCAGCAGATTCTCCTGGCATTACTGAGGTTAAATTTACAAAGGAAATTAATTTAAAGTTAGCTTTTCTCTGTGGTTGCACAATGACAAGAAGAGAAAGGGAAGATGAAGGAGAGGAGGCTGTATATTGAAAGACATCCTGAAACTTTTAGAATTACTGGCAGCTGATGGACCTTTCAAGCAGTATGTAATGAGAAAAATAAATGGAGGACAGAATCCTCATAATTTTCACGGTAGTTTTTATCTGAAGAAGTTTTGACGATTCAGAACAAATATTAGTTGTAAGTGTTAGACAACCACTGACCAGGGAGGTACTACTGCTTGGATATTGGGAGGGATATCATTGGCAGTGCAGTGAGTCAGCACTGCTGTACTTATTATGTTCCCCTTCCCTAGCCCCTTAGGTTGCTGTCTTTTATCTCTTTGCCACATCTGTATGTGCCTTATGGGCAGTAAATTCACAGTCTCATGCTGTTGATAAATTGTAACTTTTACATCTCCATGCTGTTTTCTCATGTTTTTTGTAATTATTATAACCAAAAATTCATGGTCACACAGTTTTTCAACACCAAATTGGAACAGCATCACCGGTCAAGTAGGGCTGAATGGTTACCAGGGACCACTTCACCACCATCAGGCTACGAGGACTCACCCCACTTATTCGGACACATCTCCTAGACCTGGTTCATTGTCTCTTCATTTCTTCAGCATCAGCAGTCTTACATATAACCTTCCCTCCATAGAACACCATCTGTATACTTCTTCCTGAGATCATCATCTTTCTGAAACCCAATTGTCCAGAGCTATTTCTCCTCTTTGCTGTAGGATTTCCATCTATAATCTCTGCCAATTTTTCCACTCCAAGGGTAGTTGTGTCCCAGTTTTAGTACAAAGACACCAATTTTTTGCATAATGAATTTTGAGTCTCCGATTTTTAAAGGCATCCAGCTCAAAATCTCTCCACCACAGCATTTTTTATATTATATATTTCCATGCACAATGACTTGATGGAATGAAGAAAGTAACGTAGGGGTCTGTGAGATATTTGATATGGCAGGGAATGCAAGAGGAATGAATTGTGAAGTTGTAGAGTGGGTGAAATGTAATACTTGGAGCCATCCTCTTTTATTTCTTGAAACTTTAAACTATTAAGAGAGCCAATTATATTGCTACTTTGCTATCTCTTTTACATTTGTCTTTCATGTACCCTTCTGTGTGTGTGGGCATATCAATGTCTTGCTGTATTAGCTTTTTAGAACTCATGTATGGTGTAATCCCTTGTGTTTAGAATATATAATATTTTGAAGCTGCATAGGAATCTTTTTTTGCCATACTGTTTCAGATTTATCTTAACATTCTTTTTTTAATGGAAGAGTTGTTTTATCATAGTTTAATTGGATTATTTCTTGTTGCATTAGCAGAATGTGATTAACCCATTCTGTGCAGCCATGGGTTCCTCCTACCTCCTCCCCCATTGCATTTGGGGAAACAGTAAATACGGGTTTGAATATTGACAAGATAACCTTAAGAAATTGTAAAATACACTGTAACTGAGAAACAGTGAAAGAACAGATGTAGATAGAATATGATATTGCTTACATGCAAACTTTGCTCAGGTGAAAGTGGGGGAGAAGTGGTATTGCACCATTGTTTACATTTCATCCGCAAAAGCAAACCAGCATTTCTAATAGCCAGTAGAAGCTCATATTACATTCGTTCAATACCATGAATATGAAATATACCTACAAAATTATGAAACAGAGATTTAACAAACTAAAATCAACTTGTTTTTTGGCTGGTCTGAGATTGGGGTGGAGGAGGCATGCAGACATTTACAGAGTAAATCTGTAGACATTCCATGTGCTGTTTCAAAACCACTGTCATTGTTGTATACTGTTCACAACACAGTTTGTATGATCTAACAATTCAGTAAAATTCTATGGATATTTTTGTCATGAACCATAAGTGAATTGTAAAATTTGAGTGAAAGAGCATGAAATTTGGTCAGTGTGGTTAGCAAATTATGGCTGGTTTGTTTTCTCTTAAATGGGTAGATTGTTTATTGCCAAGTTTAAAACAATAAAAGCAAGGTACCTGCATGGTATGGGAAAATCTGTGAGCCATTTCATGTGCAGAAAGGGTTTATTCATCTTTCTGAGAACCAGCTACCATCTATGTTCTTTACAGTTATACTTAGTATTATTATTTATTCATTTGATACCAAATTATGCTTAGGCATGAAGTGTAATTTAGGAAAGATTGTTTATAGTAATTTAGCATCAAAATTTGGGTGTGGTTTATCATTTATTAATATAGATATGTATAATATCATTTTTTTTCTTATTCAAGTAATGTCCCTTTCACTTCATATGTAATATTTTCATGCCCTTTTTATCATAGGGCCATAGATATGCTAGCATATTGAAGCATGAAATTGCAAGCACTTCTAAATCCTCACATACAGTACATTTGCTTAATATGCTAACATTTAATTCACTCATAGTTTTGTGGTATGATTATACATTCTCCATGCAGACCATGTACTTTGTTAGTTGAATTTTTAGTAGTGAAGGTTTGAACTCTCTGAATATTGCATGACAAATTTTGATATTTGTTTTTATGTATATATTTAGGAGGATGAGATTGAATGTGATCAAGCCCCAGAGCCAATCGGTAATGTAAGTTATTTTTAAAGTATTTTATGTTTCATGTGCTTATCTTTGTTTGGTTGCTGTGGTTTAGTGTTTATGTATTTTGTGGTACAGAAAGGACATATGGCAGTTTTTCATTATTTTTCTTTGGTCATTTTTCATGGTGATAAGAGTGATTCATGCTTCATAGATTTGTTGAAAATGAGGAGCTTAAGTGTATTGTTTGTGTGCTTCCTACGTGACATTAACCTAATTCTTTGCATACAACCCAGTTCCAGTCGGTATGATGTTGGTGAGGGTTATGTTGGACATAATTGTTTTCCTAGTTTTGAGAAATTGTCCTGGAAATAGCCAGAAAATTACCCACAAAATATTTTTACCAAACTTTGTTATATATTGTATGGTAATATTGTATACTTATCCCAAAGTTAATCATAATTTCTTTTTCTCCTCACTTTTTATTGAATCAATGCTACTGCTGTATTCCTTTTATACATATTATTCATCACTATAGTATTTTCAGAGCAATGTAGTGTCAAGTAGATATTTGGGAAATTTTCAGTGGTATTTCTTATCTTTACCCATAAAAACAATATCTTCACTTAACACTAAACTTTGCACTTATAGAGAACTGCAATTTTATCACCAGTAATTAATTTCTTGGAAAAGTGATTCAAAGGATATTGCAAAAATCATCCCTATCACTAATTTTGATACATTTGTTGTTGGAACAGTAAGTGTTTCATGTTTACATGCATGTATGTACATGTATATGATATTGTTATTATACTCGATTGCTGTTTCCTGCGTCAGGGAGATAGCGCCATGAAACAAATTAAGGAAGACCCATCCACATATATCCATACATGCACATACACGTACATTTACATATCAACATATACATACACATACATATGCATTTTTACACATATACATATTCATACTTGCTTGCCTTCATCCATTCCTGGTGCCATCCCACCCCACAGGAAACAGCATGTACTCTTGTAGGTAGTAGTTGGTAGGCAGCCAATGACCAGGGAGATATATTACCAGTGCTATCTGCCTGGATATCAGGAGAGTTAGTGACTTAAGTTGTTGTCAAGTTATGCTCCTCTGACCCAGTTATCTGTCTTTTTTCTGCCTCACTGACATTTGGACTAATGGCACCCTGTCCACAACATACAGTCTCTCCTTTTCATATGTAATACTTAACAACAACACTTGAATCATGCAGCTCATTCTTTGTAACTCTAGATTTTCATGCAGTGATCACTATGCACTAGCCTTGCCTTTGGGCAAAATGGTAGGAGCAGTAAATAGAAGTAGTAGGTAGGAACATTTAGGCAGGATTATTAGGTAGAAACATTAGGTAGAAGCAGTAGTTAGGAGCATAAGACAGAAGTTGCCATAAGGAACATTAGATAAGAGTCTTTGCAAACACTGTGCTAGACTTGCCCTCTGCCAGTGGCCTGTTAAGGGTCAGGCACTAAAGGCTAAAAAGTGGCACTAGAGTTCTTTAGTTATGGAGAATCTGTTACCATGGCCACCCGTTTGAGGGAGTTTCAGTTGGAACAGGTGTCAGAGATATAGTTAAAAGTAGTAGAACTTAGTTACTGTAAAAGTGTATCAAGGACAGTGACATGCCACACCCAATAATACATGATCTTCATGTGTGTATCATGAAAAATTACGGCAAACTATCATTTCATCTGTGTACAGGTTGAACCTCTATAATTCAGCAACCTCAGGACCACACTGGAGTTGGGTTAGAGAATTTTCTGAATCATGAAAAGTCAGTAAACAGTATGAATATCCAGGTACAGACTACACTAGGGCCTCAACTGACAGTGGGGTTTTGTTCCAGAAATTTTGTTGTAAGTCAAATCATTTGTAAATCAAGCCACTTAAACTTATGTTGTAAGGGAGGTTACATTCCTTACCAAACACTCTCTCAGTCTCACCCTTATGAATTGACTGTACTGTACCTGAGCAGCATAGATTACCACCCATATATGTAATTCCATGCTCACATTGTAATTTTGACTTTACTGAATGAAAACATACTAAAAGATGCTGAGAGGGATAGGAAAGTGCACTCAACATCACTCCTTGCATTATCTGAACTCCCATGAGTACATGTAGTTTTTCCTCCAAATATATTGAAACCCTTACTTACGGTGCGGTGAATAATGGGGTAATATTGCTCACCAATGAACATATTTTTCTTGTGAGTGGGATACAAATTGAATTGTATATTGCAGTGCCATGATTAAGTTTTACATGACTAGTTTACAAATACCTCAAAATATGTTGACCCACAGTATTTATCATTAAAAGAAAACATTTTTAGAGATGTTAATGGTATTGAGTTAAAAGATTAAAATTTTTCAGATTTGTCAGTTGGAACTGAATTTCGTCTGTTCTTTTATTTATTTATTTATTTTGCTTTGTCGCTGTCTCCCGCGTTTGCGAGGTAGCACAAGGAAACAGACGAAAGAAATGGCCAAACCCACCCCCATACACAGTGTACACACACACATGCCCACACACGCAAATATACATACCTATACATCTCAGTGTACACATATATATACACACACAGACACATACATATATACCCATGCACACAATTCACACTGTCTGCCCCTATTCATTCCCATCACCACCTCGCCACACATGGAATACCATCCCCCTCCCCCCTCATTTGTGCGAGGTAGCACTAGAAAAAGACAACAAAGGCCCCATTCGTTCACACTCAGTCTCCAGCTGTCACGCAATAATGCCCGAAACCACAGCTCCCTTTCCACATCCAGGCCCCACACAACTTTCCATGGTTTACCCCAGACGTCTGTTCTTACATATATATTATCCCTAAGGATAGGGGAGAAAGAATACTTCCCACGTATTCCCTGTGTATCATAGAAGGCAACTAATAGGGGACGAAGCGAGGGACTGGAAATCCTCCCCTCCTGTTTTTACTTTACCAAAAGAAGGAACAGAGAAGGGGGCCAAGTGAGGATATTCCCTATAAGGCTCAGTCCTTTGTTCTTAACGCTACCTTGTTGATGCGGGGAAATGGGGAATTTATGAAAAAAAGGGTATGGTTGAAGGAATAGTAGTTCCAACAATGTTATATGGTTGTGAGGCATGGGCATAGATAGGGTTGTAAGGAGGAGGGTGGATGTGATGGAAATGAAATGTTTGAGGACAATATGTGGTGTGAGGTAGTTTGATTGAGTAAGTGATCTTAGGGTAAGAGAGATGTGTGGTTTACCCCAACCGCTTCACATGCCCCGGTTCAATCCATTGACAGCACGTTGACCCCAGTAGACCACATCATTCCAATTCACTCTATTCCTTGCATGCCTTTCATCCTCCTGCATGTTCAGGCCCCGATCTCTCAAAATCTTTTTCACTCCAATTTGGTAACCCACTTCTCATTCCCTCCACCTCTGACGCATTTATCCTCTTTGTCAATCTTTCCTCACTCATTCTTTCCATGTCACCAAACCATTTCAAAACACCCTCTTCTGCTCTTTCAACCACACTCTTTTTATCACCACACATCTCTCTTACCCTTTCATTACTTATTCGATCAAACCACCTCACTTCACATGTCCCCAAACATCTCATTTCCAACACATCCACCCTCCTCCGCACAACTCTATCTGTAGACCATGCCTTGCAACTATGTAGCATTGTTGGAACCTTTATTCCTTCAAACATACCCATTTTTGCTTTCAGAGATAATGTTCTCACCTTCCACACATTTTTCAATGCTCCCAGAACTGTCACCCCCAACCCCCACCCTGTGACTCACTTCTGCTTCCATGGTTCCATCCGCTGCCAAATTCACTCCCAGATATCTAAAACACTTCACTTCCTCCAGTTTTTCTCCATTCAAACTTACCTCCTAATTAACTTGTCCCTCAACCCTACTGTTCCTAATAACCTTGCTCTTATTCACATTTGCTCTCAGCTTTCTTCTTTCACACACTTTACCAAACTCAGTCACCAACTTCTGCAGTTTCTCACCCAAATCAGCCACCAGTGCTGTATCATCAGCGAACAACAACTGACCCACTTCCCAAGCTCTCTCATCCACAACAGACTTCATACTTGCCCCTCTCTCCAAAACTCTTGCATTCATCTTCCTAACAACCCCATTCATAAACAAATCAAACAACCATAGAGACATCACACACCCCAGCCGCAAACCAACATTCACGGAGAACCAATCACTTTCCTCTGTTCCTACTCATACACATGCCTTACATCCTCTATAAAAACTTTTCACTGCTTCTAACAACTTGCCTCCCACATATATATTATATTATATATTTTGAGGACAATGTGTGGTGTGAGGTGGTTTGATCGAGTAAGTAACGTAAGGGTAAGAGAGATGTGTGGAAATAAAAAGAGCGTGGTTGAGAGAGCAGAAGAGGGTGTTTTGAAATGGTTTGGGCACATGGAGAGAATGAGTAAGGAAAGATTGACCAAGAGGATATATGTGTCGGAGGTGGAGGGAACGAGGAGAAGTGGGAGACCAAATTGGAGGTGGAAAGATGGAGTGAAAAAGATTTTGTGTGATCGGGGCCTGAACATGCAGGAGGGTGAAAGGAGGGCAAGGAATAGAGTGAATTGGATCGATGTGGTATACCGGGGTTGACATGCTGTCAGTGGATTGAATCAGGGCATGTGAAGCGTCTGGGGTAAACCATGGAAAGCTGTGTAGGTATGTATATTTGCGTGTGTGGACGTATGTATACACATGTGTATGGGGGTGGGTTGGGCCATTTCTTTCGTCTGTTTCCTTGCGCTACCTCGCAAACGCGGGAGACAGCGACAAAGCAAAAAAAAAAAAAAAAATTTTTTTATTATACTTTGTCGCTGTCTCCCACGTTAGCTAGGTAACACAAGGAAACAGACGAAAGGATGGCCTAACCCACCCACATACACATGTATATACACGTCCACACACGCACATATACATGCCTATACATCTCAACGTATACATATATGTACACACACTGACATATACATATATACACATGTACATAATTCATACTGTCTGCCCCTATTCATTCCCCTCGCCACCCTGCCACACATGAGATGACAACCCCCTCCCCCTGCATGTGTGCGAGGTAGCGCTAGGAAAAGACAACAAAGGCCACATTCTATCACATTCAGTCTCTAGCTTTCATGTATAATGCACCGAAACCACATCTCCCTTCCACATCCATGCCCTACAAAACTTTCCATGGTTTACCCCAGACGCTTCACATGCCCTAGTTCAATCCATTGACAGCATGTCGACCCTGGTATACCACATCTTTCCAATTCACTCTATTCCTTGCATGCCTTTCACCCTCCTGCATGTTTAGGCCCTGATCACTCAAAATCTTTTTCACTCCATCTTTCCACCTCCAATTGGTGTCCCACTCCTTGTTCCCTCCACCTCTGACACATATATCCTCTTTGTCAATCTTTCCTTACTCATTCTCTCCATGTGACCAAATCATTTCAAAACACCCTCTTCTGCTCTCTCAACCACACTCTTTTTATTACCACACACCTCTCTTACCCTTTCATTACTTACTCAATGAAACCACCTCACAAAGAAAACTTCCAATGTATTCCCTGCGTGTCGTAGAAGGCGACTAAAAGGGGAGGGAGCGGGGGGCTGGAAATTCTCCCCGCCTGTTTATGATTTTCCTAAAGAAGGAACGGAGAGGTGGGCCAATTAAGGATATACCCTCTAAGGCTCACTCCTCTGTTCTTAACGCTACCTTGCTAATGCAGGATAAGGTGAATATGTATGAAAAAATGTATATGTATACAGAGAGAGAGAGAGAGAGAGAGAGAGAGAAAGAGAGAGAGAGAGAGACTTTAAGAAGTAAGTGGTTGGAGGGAGCTTATTAAGTGTGTCAGCAGTTCTGATGCAAGGGATCAGGCATTTGTTATGGGTGATTTGAATGCTAGGGAGGGTATTGTGTCAGATAAGGTTATAATTGAGGGGCATTAAGTAATTAGTGTTATGAATGAGAATGGGCAAGAACTTTTGGAGTTTTGTGCTAAAAAAGGTCTAGTGATTAAGAATACATGATTTAAAAGATACCTACTTAAGTATGGACATGAATATGATGGAAATGATGTTATTAGAGTATGTACTAATTGATAGATGTGCACAGGAGAGACTCTTGGACCTGAATGTTTTGAGAGGGTCCGCAGAGGATGTCTGATTATTACTTGGTCGAGGCCTGTCTGAAGATTTGTAGAGGCTTTAAGAAGAGTGGAAATGATATGGGTTGGAAGAGAGTAGTGAAATTATGTGAGCTTGGAAAAGAGTCTTGGTAGAAGGGACATCAGGAGAGGTTGAGTGGAGAATGGCAAAAGGTGAGATTAGGCGAAGTGAGGGAAGCGGACAAGGAATAGTTGTTTAGGGAAGCATTGTTTACATGTGTGAGAGAAGAGTGTGGCAAGTTTGAGGTGGATGGTGGACAGATGAGAAAGGATAATAAGTGGAAGGATGATCAATTTAAGTTGCATGTGAAAGTGAAAAGAGAGATATATGGGCATTATTTGCTGGGAAGAAGTGCAAGTGATTGGGAGATGTACAAGAGAAAGTAACAGAAGGTTAAGAGGAAGGTACTGGAGCTAAAAATGAGGGCAAATTAGAGTTGGGATTATTGAGTATCATCAAACTTAAGGAGGAATAAGAAAATGCTTAGGAGGGAGGTTAATAGTGTGAGAAAAATGAGAACAAATGGGAACATATGTGAAGGAGGTAAATGGGGAAGAAATAATAGGCAGAAATGAAGTGAAGAGGAGATGGAGTGAGCATTTTGAAGGGCTGTTGAATGTTTCATGATAGGATGTCAAATGTAGGATGTTTTGGACTGGGAGGTAGGTGAAGTGAGAGTCATGGAAAGTGGTTTGGTGAAAAGTATAATAAAAAAATAAGGAGTATTTGTAATGGATGAAATTGTGAAATATACACTCTACAGAATTATTCATGTTGCATAATGACAGAAAATTGCATTTTCTGAAGATTCAGCAGACCCATGGTACTTTATTTAGAAGAGCAAAAATAATTCATGGCCAAATTTAACATGAAAAGCTCATCGCTTCTTATTCTCCATATTACAGATATTGAAATATGCAGTGCAACAAAATACTTATTGCATGATGCTTTGCTTAGACTGGAAAATGAAACCATATATTTCTTTTCTTGTCTTTTTTTTTTTCTTTTTTTGAAAATCTTAAACAGATGTTGAAACTTTGTGCTTATTTCACTAAGGAAAACTCAATTGCAAAGTTGGAAATTCTTTGTAATCTACCACTATGATAGAATTTGTTTGTTTTGTTAGGTATCACGGTTCAACCAAAACCAGTTAGTTAGTAGGAGTAGAGCAGTAAAAACTAATTTACCATCAGTATGTATGTTTTTTTTTATTAAAGTGCTCCTTTTGAAGTTTGCTTACCTATCTATTCATCTATATCTCTGACACATTCTCTTCAGGAACTTCCATCAAGGGGGTGGTCATGGCAAAAGTGTCTCCACTTATTCTTGTCCTTACATGCCTCCCATTCATATTCCATGCATTCTTTTACTATTTCTCTCTCTGTAGTATTCTTCCACTTTATTTCAGTTATGATATAACTGAAGGTATTGTATGCAGTACAAGTACATCAGATTGAGCTATCATGCCAGATTATCTTGACTGGATAATTTGCAACAATCCAGTAAATCTGGTACCTGCCACATAGTAAAGTTCATTATCCAGTACATCCTCACTAATATATTTAAATCTCCAGCAAACTGAATGTCAACACTAGCAATATCTATATTTACTGTCATGTCCATAACTGTTAGAACATATTTAAACTCTTAATCTCATCACTTGTCCATCCAACCATAATTCATACTTTAAAACCTCCTCTTAAACATAATCACTTCAATCTAATTTTTTATTGTTCATTAACAGACTTCATTTAAACTATTTCAGATTTCTTTGCCCTTTTTTTATAGCTCCTGTATGGTAGTTGTCAATTTGTCACTATTATCATCTTCATAAATTAAGATCCAAAACTCCATATCCTCTTTGTATTTATTGATTTTGTACCAGCATGTGCATTCTTATTAGATGTAATGTTGTGCATTACCCCATCATTTTATACATAATACATCCATGGTATATCAATGTACAGTATGCATGTCTTACTCAATGATGAACTTTGTTTATTTCAGGATTTTCTTCATGAAAATCATATATTTGCCCCAAACAATCCCCACCGGTTTGGAACCTTCATGGATGACCAACAGAATCCACATCGAAGTTTGTTTGACACTTTATTACAGCGAGGACCTACGAAAAGCTCTCATGCAAGGGAAAATCAAGAAAATACTCCTGTTTGGATTATTCGTAAACCATCCAATACTTTTGAACCTAAATACAAAATGCCGGAGGGAAGGACTATCAATGGGCCATGGAGAAAAAAAACAGTTGAAACAGAGAGCAATGTAATGCAAGATAAAACTGACATTGAACCTTGTTTGAATAATGAATCAAGACCATGTGCTTCAGAAGATAATTTAGAAAAGGTAAATCCAGAAATCAATGAGAATAAAAGTAAACAAGTATCTAAATATTTGAAATCAGACCTTACTATAAGCTCAGATAAGATCAGTAGTGAGTCTTGTGATACCAGTGCTACCAGTCAGGTAACCATAACAGTGGGTAACATTTGTGATGAAATTACTGAAAACAATGACTGTGATATTCACTTTGATCAGCCAGACATGCGGCGAGATGCTTCACAACTGCGTTTTAGGCCAGTTTGGACAACCCCTGAGAAAACACCATGTGAACCAGAAAAACAAATTAAATTTGTCACTGGTGTTGGAAAAAAGAAGAAGACAAAGAACATTGTTATTGGTGGAAAAAAATAATCCTGTTTATTCACTGTAGATGAATGTTTATTGCAGAAACATACTTATAGAACTTAAGATTGAATCACTGGTCTTTGTCTGCATACTTTTGTGATGGAACGAAAGCACTTGATGTACATAAAGTGTTGTAGATGTTGGTCTGTATGACATTATTCTCACCAAAGATGCATCTGCATTGTTTTATTAAATCACAGATACTGTTTTAATGAATGATATTTGTTATCAGGTCCATTCTAGGGTGTAGATAACTTGTGTTTCTGGAATACAGACACCAAATTCTTTAAATCTCAAGCTTATATTAAGTAAGAAACTGTGCTCTTCAATCACTTTTTTCTTTTGTGTTTGGGGCAGGTATCAGTATATTTTTTATGCATATATAGGTCTGATAAGCACTCATGCTTCATGCACAATTCTTTTTGTAAATGAATGACATAGGGATATAATTTATTCACATAATCTTTTATTCCATTTATTTTATAATATGTAAATTTTAATTCATGGATGGTGGAAGAAGGTAGAAAATAGCTGATTGTATTGTTTAAAGAGGGTGATCAAGCTGGGATAGTGCTGTATATGTAGGATTGTTATTACAGAGCTGAAATAACTTGTGAACCTGTATAGTGATTTGCACAATATAAATTTTGAATGCAATTAAAAGTTAGATGTTTTTTGTGTGTGGATGGTTAAATAAAAGATTTTATCAATTTTTGCTTACAGATAAGGAGTTTTGCACTCATGGGGCCTCATTTATCAATCTCTTTATTTTGTCATACAATTTTCTAAACCTCATGTCTCTCCATATTCACTACTTCACTGTACTTATTCTGATCACCTGCTGACCTAATACTTTACAAGTATTTCATTCTGATCACCTGCTGACCTAATACTTACAAGTATTTTATTTATTCTGACTCTCTCTTGCTGAGTTTTTGGTAATACCATCTAGTTGTATAGCTCCTTCCCTTTCAAGAAATTGTTCCATATCATCATCATGAGATCCATTGAGGAACTTCAAAAGTGTTCTTAAATCTTCCCATGTTTTTCTTTCCTCAACAGTGAATACAATATGTCCATGACTGGTGACCATTCCCTGCAGCTTAGTTTCATGATTCAGGTACAGTTTTAACTACCTCCGTTCTTTTCACCAAAGCAGTCACTAGGACACTTACTCCATATATTACCTTGTTCAAAATGCACCATATGCACCACCCTATCATCTGTCACATTAAACATAAAGCATACACTCATACATATCTATCTATCTAGGATTGCCAGACCCCTGCTCCCACCCCTTTTAGTCGCCTTCTGTGACACACACTGTGTTGTTGATTGGTTAGTAAGGATATTCACTGTATGTATGGATCATGGTGAAGTGCCTGAGGATTGGTGGAATGCATGCACAGTGCCATTGTACAATGGCAAAGGGGATAAAGGTGAGTGTTCAAACTACAGAGGCATAAGTTTGTTGAGTATTCCTGGGAAATTATATGGGAGGGTATTGATTGAGAGGCATGTACAGGGCATCAGATTGGGGAAGAGCAGTGTGGTTTCCGAAGTATTATAGGATGTGTGGATCAGGTGTTTGCTTTGAAGAATATGTGAAAAATACTTAGAAAAGCAGATGGATTTGTATGTAGCATTTATGGATCTGGAGAAGGCATATGATAGTGTTGATAGAGATGCTTTGTGGAAGGTCTTAAGAGTATATGGTGAGGGATCTAAGTTGCTAGAAGCAGTAAAAACTTTTTACCAAGCATATAAGGCATGTGAACGAGTAGGAAGAGAGGAAGTGTTTGGTTCTTAGTGAATGTCAGTCTGTGGCATGAGTGTGTGATGTCCCCATGATTACTGAATTTGTTTATGGATGGGGTTGTTAGAGACGTAAATGCGAGAGTTTTGGAGAGAGGGATGAGTATGCAATCAGTTGGGGATGAGAGGGCCTGGGAAGTGAGTCAGTTGCTGTTCACCAAGGATACAGCTCTAGTGGCTGATTCGAGTGAGAAACTGCAAAATTTGGTCACTGAGTTTGGAAAATTGTAGGAAAGGAGAAAGTTGAGAGTAAATGTAAAAAAAGAGCAAGGTTATCAGGTTCAGTAGGGTTGAGGGACAAGGAAATTGGGATGTAAGTTTGAATGGAGAAAAATTGGAAGAAGTGAGGTGTTTTAGATATCTAGGAGTGGACTAAACAGTGAATGGAACCATGGAAGCGGAAGTGAGTCACAGGGTTAGGGAGGGAGCGAAGGTTTTGGGAGTAATGAGGAATATGTGGAAGGAGAGAATGTTATCTCAGAGAGCAAATACAGGTATGTTTGAAGGAATAGTAGATTCAACAATGTTATGTGGTCGCGAGGCACGGGCTATAAATAGGGTTGTATGGAGGAGGGTGGATGTGTTGGACATGAAATGTTTGAGGACAATATGTGGTGTGAGGTGGTTTGATTAAGTAATAAAAGGGTAAGAGAGATGTGTGGAAATGAAAAGAGTGTGGTTAAGAGAGCAGAAGAGGGTGTGTTAAAATGATTTGGACATATGGAGAAAATGAGTGAAGAAAGATTGACAAAGAGGATATATGTGTCAGAGGTGAAGGGTACAAGGAGAATGTAATGAATTGGAACGATGTGGTATACTGGGGTTGACGTACTGTCATTGAATTGACCCAGGGCATGTGAAGCATCTGTGGGGCCTGGATGTGGATAGGGAGCTGTGGTTTCAGTGCATTACACATGACAGCTAGAGACTGAGTGTGAACAAATGTGGCCTTTTTGTTTGTTTTTCTGGCACTACCCTGCTGAAGCAGGGGGTAGCGATACTGTTTCCTGTGGGGCAGGATAGTGCCAGGAATGGATGAAGGCATACAAATATGAATATGTACTTTTTTATATATGTATATGTTTATGTGCATCTATGGGCATTTATGTATATGTGTATATGAGTGGATGGGCCATTCTTTGTTTGTTTGCTGGCACTACCTCGCTGATGCGGGAAACAGCAATTATGTATGATATGTAATGTTGGGGAGAAGAGTGTGGTGAGAGTAAGTGAGTTTGGAAAGGAGTCTTATGTGAGGAATTACCTGGAAAGATTGAGTGTAGAATAACAAAATGTGAGAGCAAATGACATGAGGGGAGTGGATGAGAAATGGGATGAATTATATGATGGCTTATACAAAAGATGCATGTAGCATGAGAGAGGTGGAAAGTGGGCACATTAAAAAGGGTAGTGAGTGGTGGGATGATGGAAAGTTGTTAGTGAAGGAGAAAACAGAGGAATTTGGATAATTTTTGCAAGGAAGGGGTGCAAATGACTGGGAGAGGTATAAAAGAAAGTTGCAGGATGTCAAGAGAAAGGTGCAGGGGTTGAAAAAGAGGGCAAATGAGACTTGGGGTGAGAAAGTATAAATTAAGTCTAGGGAGAATAAAAGATGTTTTGGAAGGAGGTAAATGATATATGTAAGACGAGAACAAATGGAAACATCGGTGAAGGGAGCAAGTGGGGAAGTAAGAACAAGTAGTGATGAAGTGAGAAGGAGATGGAGTGAGTATTTTCAATGTTTGTTGAATGTGTTTGATGATAGAGTGGCAGATATGGAGTGTTTTGGTCAGGGTGGTGTACAAAGTGAAAGGGTCTCAGGGAGAATGGTTTGGTTAAGAGAGAAGTTGTAAAAGCTTTGCAGAGGATGAAATCCAGCAAGGCAGCAGGTTTGGATGGTATTGCAGTAGAACTTATTAAAAAATGGGGTGACTGTGTTGTTGATTGGTTGGTAAGGATATTCATTGTATATATGGATCATGATGAAGTGCCTGAGCATTGGTGGAATGCATGCATAGTGCCATTGTACAAAGGCAAAAGGGATAAAGATGAGTGTTCAGACTACAGGGGCATAAGTTTGTTGAGTATTCCTGGGAAATTATATGGGAGGGCATTGGTTGAAAGGATGAGGGAAAGTACAGAGCTTCAGATTGGGAAAGAGCAGTGTGGTTTCAGAAGTGGTATGGGATGTGTGGATCAGGTGTTTGTTTTTAAGAATGTGTGTGAGAAATACTTGAAAAAGCAGATGGATTTGTATATAGCATTTATGGATCTGGAGAAGGCATATGGTAGGGTTGATAGAGATGCTTTGTGGAAGGTATTAAGAGTATATGGTGTTTTTACCAAGGATGTAAGGCATGTGTATGAGTAGGAAGAGAGGAGAGTGATTGGTTCCCAGTGAATGTCAGTCTGTGGCGGGGGTGTGTGATGTCCCCATGGTTGTTTAATTTGTTTATGGATGGGGTGGTTAGGGAGGTTATAACAAAAGTTTTGGAGAGAGGGGTGAGTATGAAGTCTGTTGGGAATGAGAGGACCTGGGAAGTGTCAGTTGTTGTTTGCTGATGATACAGCTCTAGTGACTGATTCAAGTGAGAAACTGCAGAATTTGACGACAGAGTTTAGAGAAGTGTGTGAAAGGAGAAAGTTAAGAGTAATTGTGAATAAGAGCAAAGTTATTAGGTTCAATAGGGTTGAGGGACAGGTTGCTTGGGATGTAAGTATAAATGGAGGAAAATTAGAGTAAGTGAAGTATTTTAGATATCTTGGATTGGACCTACCAGTGAATGGAATCATGGAAGCAGAAGTGAGTCACAAGGTGTAGGAGGTGGAGAAGGTTCTGGGAGTGATGAAGAATGTGTGGAAGGAGAGAACGTTATCTCAGAGCAAAAATGGGTATGTTTGAAGGAATAGTAGTTCCAACAGTGTTATATTGGTCGTGAGACAAGGTTATGGAGGATGATGGATGCGTTGGAAATGAAATGTTTTAAGACAGTATGTGGTGTGAGGTGGTTTGATCAAGTAAGTAATGAAAGGGTAAGAGAGATGTGTGGAAATAAAAAGAGTGTGGTTGAGAGAGCAAAAGAAGATGTGTTGAAATGGTTTGGACATATGGAAAGAATGAGTGAGGAAAGATTGACACAGGATATATGTGGCAGAGGTGAAGGGAACAAGGAGAAATGGGAGACCAAATTGGAGGTGGAATGATGGAGTGAAAAGGTTTTGAGTGATCGGGGCCTAAACATTTAGGAGGGTGAGAGGTGTGCAAGGAATACAGTGAATTGGAACGATATGGTATACCGGAGTTGACGTGCTGTCATTGGACTGGACCAGGGCATGTGAAACTTCTGGAGTAAACCATGGAAAGGTCTGGGTCCTGGATGTGGATAGGGTGCAGGGATTTCAGTGCATTACATGTGACAGCTAGAGACTGAGTGTGCATGCATGTGGCCTTTTTTGTCTTTTTCCTGGCACTACCTTGCTGAAGCTAAGGGTAGTGATGCTGTTTCCTGTGGAGCAGGGTGACAACAGGAATGGATGAAGGCCAGCAAGTATGAATATGTACATGTGTATATATGTATATGTATGTATGTATGTATATGTTGATATGTATATGTATGTATATGTGCATGTATGGGTATTTATGTATATATTCTCCCTTTGCATAGAGGAGAAATACTACCCATGCATTCCCTATGTGTCATAGAAGGCAATTAAAGAGGACGGGAGCGGGGCCTAGAAACCCTCCCCTCCTTGTATTTTAACTTTCTAAAAGGGAAAACAGGAGAAGGAGTCATGCGGAGAGTGCTCAGCCTCCTCGAAGGCCCAGATTGGGGTGTCTAAATGTGTGTGGATATAACTAAGATGAGAAAAAAGGAGAGATAGATAGTATGTTTGAGGAAAGGAACCTGGATGTTTTGGCTCTGAGTGAAACGAAGCTCAAGGCTAAAGGGGAAGAGTGTTTTGGGAATGTCTTGGGAGTAAAGTCAGGGGTTGGTGAGAGGACAAGAGCAAAGGAAGGAGTAGCACTACTCCTGAAGCAGGGGTTGTGGGAGTATGTGATAGAGTGTAAGAAAGTAAACTCTAGATTGATATTGGTAAAACTGAAAGTGGATGGAGAGAGATGGGTGATTATTGGTGCCTATGCACCTGGTCATGAGAAGAAAGATCATGAGAGGCAAGTGTTTTGGGAGCAGCTGAGTGAGTGTGTTAGCAGCTTTGATGCACGAGACTGGGTTATAGTGATGGGTGATTTGAATGCAAAGGTGAGTAAATTGGCAGTTGAGGGTATAATGGGTGTACATGGGGTGATCAGTGTTGTAAATGGAAATGGTAAAGAGCTTGTATATTTGTGTGCTGAAATAGGACTGGTGATTGGGAATACCTGGTTTTAGAAGAGAGATAAACATAAGTATACATATGTAAGTTGGAGAGATGGCCAGAGAGTGTTATTGGATTACATATTAATTGATAGGCGCGTGAAAGAGAGACTTTTGGAAGTTAATGTGCTGAGAGAGGCAACTGGAGGGATGTCTGATCATTATCTTGTATAGGCAAAGGTGAAGATTTGTAGAGGTTTTCAGAAAAGAAGAGGGAATGTTGGGGTGAAGAGAGTGGTGAGAGTAAGTGAGCTTGGAAAGGAGACTTGTGTGAAGAAGTGTCAAGAGAGATTGAGTACAAAGTGGAAAAAGGTGAGAGCAAATGACATAAGGGGAGTGGGGGAGAAATTGGATGTATTTAGGGAAGCAGTGATGGCTTGCACAGAAGATGCCTGTGGCATGAGAAAGGTGGGAGGTGGACAGATTACAAAGGGTAGTGAGTGGTAGGATGAAGAATCAAGATTGTTAGTGAAAGAGAAGGGAGGCATTTGGATGATTTTTGCAGGGAAATAGTGCGAATGACTGGGAGATGTGTAAAAGAAAGAGGCAAGAGGTCAAGAGAAAGGTGCAAGAGGTGAAAAAGGGCAAATGAGAGTTGGGGTGAGAGAGTATTGTTAAATTTTAGGGAGAATAAAAAGATGTTTTGGAAGGAGGTAAATAAAGTGTGTAAGACACTGGAACAAATGGGAACTTCAGTGAAGGGGGCTAATGAGGAGGTGATAACAAGTAGTGGTGAAGTGAGAGGGAGATGGAGTGAGTACTTTGAAGGCTTGTTGGATGTGTTTGATGATAGAGTGGCAGATATAGTGTGTTTTGGTCGAGTTGGTGCGTGAAGTGAGAGGGTCAGGGAGAATGCTTTGGTAGATGAAAGCTGGCAAGGCAGTAGATTTGGATGGTATTGCAGTAGAATTTGATAAAAACGGGGGTGACTATATTGTTGACTGGTTGGTGTGGATATTCACTGTATGTATGGTTCATGGTGAAGTGCCTGAGGATTGGTGAAATGCATGCATAGTGTCATTGTACAAAGGCAAAGGGGATAAAGGTTAGTGTGCAAATGACAGAGGTATAAGCATGTTGAGTATTCCAGGGAAATTATATGGGAGGGTATTGATTGAGAGGGTGAAGGCATGTACAGAGCATCAGATTAGGGAGGAGCAGTGTGGTTTCAGAAGTGGTAGAGGATATGTGGATCAGGTGTTTGCTTTGAGGAATGTATGTGAGAAATACTTAGAAAAACAGATGGATTTGTTTGTAGCATTTATGGATCTGGAGAAGGCATGATAAGATTGATAAGAGATGCTCTGTGGAAGGTTTAATTATTTATTTATTATGCTTTGTCGCTGTCTCCCGCGTTAGTGAGGTAGTGCAAGGAAACAGGCGAAAGAGTGGCCCAACCCACCCACATACACATGTATGTACATACCTGCTTTATGGAAGGTATTAAGAGTATATGGTGTGGGAGGTAAGTTGCTGGAAGCAGAGAAAAGATTTTATTGAGAATGTAAGGCATGTGTACGAGTAGGAAGAGGAAAGTGATTGGTTCCCAGTGAATATCGGTTTGCGGCAGGGGTGCATGATGTTTCCATGGTTGTATAAGTTGTGTATGGATGGGGTAGTTATGGAGGTGAATGTAAGAATTTTGGAGAGGAGCAAGTGTGTAGTCTGTTGTGGATGAGAGGGCTTGGGAAGTGAGTCAGTTGTTGTTCGCTGAAGATACAGTGCTGGTAGCCGATTCGCGTGAGAAACTGCAGAAGTTGGTGACTGACTTTGGTAAAGTGTGAGAAAGAAGGAAGCTGAGAGTAAATGTGAATAAGAGCAAGGTTATTACGTTCAGTAGGGTTGAGGGGCAAGTTAATTAGGAGGTAAGTTTGAATGGAGAAAAATTGGAGGAAGTGAAGTTTTAGATATCTGGATGTGGATTTGCCAATGGATGGAACCATGGAAGCAGAAGTGAGTCACAGGGTGGGGGAGGGGGTGAAAGTTTAGTGAGTGTTGAAAAATGTGTGGAAGGCGGGAACATTATCTCGGAAAGCAAAAATGGGTATGTTTGAAGGAATAGTGGTTCCAACAATGTTATATGGTTGCGAAGCGTGGGCTATAGAGTTGTGCGGAGGAGGGTGGATGTTTTGGAAATGAGATGTTTGAGGACAATATATGGTGTGAGGTGGTTTGATCGAGTAAGTAATGAAAGGGTAAGAGAGATGTGTGGTAATAAAAAGAGTGTTTTGAGAGAGCAAAAGAGGGTGTTTTGAAATGGTTTGGTCACATGGAGAGAATGATTGAGGAAAGATTTACAAAGAGGATGTATGTGTTAGAGGTAGAGGGAATGAGGAGAAGTGGAAGACCAAATTGGAGGTGGAAAGATGGAGTGAAAAAGATTTTGAGCGATCGGGGCCTGAACATGCAGGAGGGTAAAAGGCATGCAAGGAATAGAGTGAATTGGAACGATGTGGTATACCTGGGCTGACGTGATGTCAATGGATTGAACCAGGGCATATCAAGCATCTTGGGTAAACCATGGAAAGTTTTGTGGGGCCTGGATGTGGAAAGGGAGCTGTGGTTTCAATGCATTATACATGACAGCTAGAGACTGAGTGTGAACGAATGTGGCTTTTGTTGTCTTTTCCTAGCACTACCTTGCACACATGCCAGGGAAAGGGGTTGTCATTTCATGTGTGGTGGGGTGGCGATGGGGATGAATAAGGGCAGACAGTATGAATTATGTACATGTGTATACATGCAATTGTCTGTATGTGTATAGATATGTATACGTTGAGATGTATAGGTATGTATATGTGCGTGTGTGGACGTATATGTATATACATGTGTATGTGGGTGGGTTGGGCCATTCTTTCGTCTGTTTCCTTGCACTACCTCGCTAATGTGGGAGACAGTGACAAAGTATAATAATAATATATATATATATATATATATATATATATATATATATCCCTGGGGATAGGGGAGAAAGAATACTTCCCACGTATTCCCTGCGTGTCGTAGAAGGCGACTAAAAGGGGAGGGAGCGGGGGGCTGGAAATCCTCCCCTCTCTTTTTTTTTTTAATTTTCCAAAAGAAGGAACAGAGAATTGGGCCAGGTGAGGGTATTCCCTCAAGGCCCAGTCCTCTGTTCTTAACGCTACCTCGCTAATGCGGGAAATGGCGAATAGTTTGAAAGAAAGAAAGAAAAGTTATTTATATATATATATATATATATATATATATATATATATATATATATATATATATATATATATATATTCCCTGCATGTCGTAGAAGGCGACTAAAAGGGAAGGGAGCGGGGGGCTGGAAATCCTCCCCTCTCATTTTTTTTTAAATTTTCCAAAAGAAGGAACAGAGAAGGGGGCCATATGAGGATATTCCCTCAAAGGCCCAGTCCTCTGTTCTTAACGCTACCTCGCTAATGCGGGAAATGGCGAATAGTATGAAAAAAAAAAAATATATATGTATATATATGTATATATGTATATATATATATCTTTCTTTCTTTCAAACTATTTGCCATTTCCCGCATTAGCGAGGTAGCGTTAAGAACAGAGGACTGGGCCTTTGAGGGAATACCCTCACCTGGCCCAATTTTCTGTTCCTTCTTTTGGAAAATATATATATATATATATATATATATATATATATATATATATATATATATATATATATATATATATATATATATATATATTTTTTTTTGCTTTGTCGCTGTCTCCCGCGTTTGCGAGGTAGCGCAAGGAAACAGACGAAAGAAATGGCCCAACCCACCCCCATACACATGTATATACATACTTCCACACACGCAAATATACATACCTACACAGCTTTCCATGGTTTACCCCAGACACTTCACATGCCTTGATTCAATCCACTGACAGCACGTCAACCCCGGTATACCACATCGCTCCAATTCACTCTATTCCTTGCCCTCCTTTCACCCTCCTGCATGTTCAGGCCCCATTCACACAAAATCTTTTTCACTCCATCTTTCCACCTCCAATTTGGTCTCCCTCTTCTCCTCGTTCCCTCCACCTCCGACACATATATCCTCTTGGTCAATCTTTCCTCACTCATTCTCTCCATGTGACCAAACCATTTCAAAACACCCTCTTCTGCTCTCTCAACCACGCTCTTTTTATTTCCACACATCTCTCTTACCCTTACGTTACTTACTCGATCAAACCACCTCACACCACACATTGTCCTCAAACATCTCATTTCCAGCACAACCATCCTCCTGCGCACAACTCTATCCATAGTCCACGCCTCGCAACCATACAACATTGTTGGAACCACTATTCCTTCAAACATACCCATTTTTGCTTTCCGAGATAATGTTCTCGACTTCCACACATTCTTTCAAGGCTCCCAGAATTTTCGCCCCCTCCCCCACCCTATGATCCACTTCCGCTTCCATGTTTCCATCCGCTGCCAGATCCACTCCCAGATATCTAAAACACTTCACTTCCTCCAGTTTTTCTCCATTCAAACTCACCTCCCAATTGACTTGACCCTCAACCCTACTGTACCTAATAACCTTGCTCTTATTCACATTTACTCTTAACTTTCTTCTTTCACACACTTTACCAAACTCAGTCACCAGCTTCTGCAGTTTCTCACATGAATCAGCCACCAGCGCTGTATCATCAGCGAACAACAACTGACTCACTTCCCAAGCTCTCTCATCCCCAACAGACTTCATCCTTGCCCCTCTTTCCAAAACTCTTGCATTCACCTTCCTAACAACCCCATCCATAAACAAATTAAACAACCATGGAGACATCACACACCCCTGCCGCAAACCTACATATATATATATATATATATATATATATATATATATATATATATATATATATATATATATATATATATATATTTTTTTTTTTTTTTTTCTTTTTTTTAACTATTTGCCATTTCCCGCATTAGCGAGGTAGTGTTAAGAACAGAGGACTGGGCCTTTTTTGGAATATCCTCACCTGGCCCCCTCTGTTCCTTCTTTTGGAAAATTAAAATAAAAACGAGAGGGGAGGATTTCCAGCCCCCCGCTCCCTCCCCTTTTAGTCGCCTTCTACGACACGCAGGGAATACATGGGAAGTATTCTTAATCCCCTATCCTCAGGGATAATATACATATACATATATATATATATATATATATATATATATATATATATATATATATATATATATATATATATATATATATATATATTTATTTTTATTTTTATTTTATTTTATTTATTTTGCTCTGTCACAAATGCTTGTGGCATGAGAAGCATGGGAGGTGGACAGATTAGAGAGTGTAGTGAGTGGTGAGATGAAGAAGTAAGATTATTAGTGAAAGAGAAGAGAGAGGCATTTGGACGATTTTTGCGGGGAAATTATGCAAATGAGTGGGAGATGTATAAAAGAAAGAGGCAGAAGGTCAAGAGAAAGGTGCACGAGGTGAAAAAGAGGGCAAATGAGAGTTGGGGTGAGAGAGTATCATTAAATTTTAGGGAGAATAAAAAGATGTTTTGGGAGGAGGTGAATAAAGTGCGTAAGACATGGGAACTTCGGTGAAGGGGGCTAATGTGGAGGTGATAACAAGTAGTGGTGATGTGAGAAGGAGATGGAGTGAGTATTTTGAAGGTTTGTTAAATGTGTTTGATGATAGAATGGCAGATATAGGGTGTTTTCGTTGAGGTGGTGTGCAAAGTGAGAGTGTTAAGGAAAATGATTTGGTAAACAGAGAAGAGGTAGTAAAAGCTTTGTTGAAGATAAAAGCCGGCAAGGCAGCGGGTTTGGACGGTATTGCAGTGAAATTTATTAAAAAAGGGGGTGACTGTATTGTTGACTGGTTGGTAAGGTTATTTAATGTATGTATCTCATACATGTATTGTTGACTGGTTGGTATGGTTATTTAATGTATGTATCTCTTTTTTTTTTTTTTAATTTTCCAAAAGAAGGAACCGAGAAGGGGGCCAGGTGAGGATATTCCCTCAAAGGCCCAGTCCTCTGTTCTTAACGCTACCTCGCTAATGGGGGAAATGGCGAATAGTATGAAAGAAAGAAAGATGATTCATGGTGAGGTGCCTGAGGATTGGCGGAATGCTTGCATAGTGCCATTGTACAAAGGCAAAGAGTGAGTGCTCAAATTACAGAGGTATAAGTTTGTTGAATATTCCTGGTAAATTATATGGAAGGGTATTGATTGAGAGGGTGAAGGCATGTACAGAGCATCAGATTAGGGAAGAGCAATGTGGTTTCAGAAGTGGTAGAGGATGTGTGGATCAGGTGTTTGCTTTGAAGAATGTATGTGAGAAATACTTAGAAAAGCAAATGGATTTGGATGTAGCATTTATGGATCTGGAGAAGGCATATGATAGAGTTGATATAGATGCTCTGTGGAAGGTATTAAGAATATATGGTGTGGGAGGCAAGTTGTTAGAAGCAGTGAAAAGTTTTTATCGAGGATGTAAGGTATGTGTACGTTTAGGAAAGAGGAAAGAGAGGAAAGTGATTGGTTCTCAGTGAATGTAGGTTTGCGGCAGGGGTGTGTGATGTCTCCATGGTTGTTTAATTTGTTTATGGATGGGGTTGTTAGGGAGGTGAATGCAAGAATTTTGGAAAGAGGGGCAAGTATGCAGTCTGTTGTGGATGAGAGAGCCTGGGAAATGAGTCAGTTGTTGTTCGCTGATGATACAGCGCTGGTGGCTGATTCATGTGAGAAACTGCAGAAGCTGATGACTGAGTTTGGTAAAGTGTGTGAAAGAAGAAAGTTGAGAGCAAATGTGAATAAGAGCAAGGTTATTAGGTACAGTAGGGTTGAGGGTCAAGTCAATTGGGAGGTAAATTTGAATGGAGAAAAACTGGAGGAGGTGAAGTGTTTTAGAAATCTGGGAGTGGATTTGGCAGCGGATGGAACCATGGAAGCGGAAGTGAATCATAGGGTGGGGGAGGGGGCAAAAATTCTGGGAGCCTTGAAGAATGTGTAGAAGTCGAGAACATTATCTCTGAAAGCAAAAATGGGTATGTTTGAAGGAATAGTGGTTCCAACAATGTTGTATGGTTGCGAGGCATGGGCTATGGATAGAGTTGTGCGCAGGAGGGTGGATGTGCTGGAAATGAGATGTTTGAGGACAATATGTGGTGTGAGGTGGTTTGATCGAGTAAGTAATAATAGGGTAAGAGAGATGTGTGGTAATACAAAGAGTGTGGTTGAGAGAGCAGAAGAGGGTGTTTTGAAATGGTTTGGTCACATGGAGAGAATGAGTGAGGAAAGATTGACCAAGAGGATATATGTGTCAGAGGTGGAGGTAACGAGGAGAAGTGGAAGACCAAATTGGAGGTGGAAAGATGGAGTGAAAAAGATTTTGAGAGATCGGGGCCTGAACATGCAGGAGGGTGAAAGGCGGGCAAGGAATAGAGTAAATTGGAACAATATGGTATACCGGGGTCGACGTGCTGTCAGTGGATTTAAGCAGGGCATTTGAAGCGTTTGGGGTAAACCATGGAAAGTTGTGTGGGGCCTGGATGTGGAAAGGGAGCTGTGGTTTTGGTGCATTATTACATGACAGCTAGAGACTGAGTGTGAATGAATGTGGCCTTTGTTGTCTTTTCCTAGCGCTACCTTGCACACATGTGGGGGGAGGGGGTTGTTATTCCATGTGTGGTGAGGTGGCAATGGGAATGAATAAAGGCAGGCAGTATGAATTATGTACATGTGTATACATGTATATGTCTGTGTGTGTGTATATATATGTATACATTGAGATGTATAGGTATGCATATTTGCGTGTGTGGACGTGTATGTATATACATGTGTATGTGGGTGGGTTGGGCCATTCTTTCATCTGTTTCCTTGCGCTACCTAGCTAAAGCAGGAGACAGCGACAAAGCAAAATAAATAGTAAGTAATATATATATATATATATATATATATATATATATATATATATATATATATATATATATATATATATATTTTTTTTTTTTTTTTCATACTATTCACCATTTCCCACGTCAGCAAGGTAGCATTAAGAACAGAGGACTGAGCCCTTGAGGGAATATCCTCACTTGGCCCCCTCCTCTGTTCCTTCATTAGGAAAACTAAAAACGGGTGGGGAGGATTTCCAGCCCTCCGCTCCCTTCCCTTTTAGTCGCCTTCTATGACACGCAGGGAATACGTGGGAAGTATCCTTTCTCCCCTATCCCCAGGGATAAATGATAATAGTCATAATAATTATAATGATAATGATTAACTGAAACAAAATGATGACCATCTTCATCAATAGTAACCGTTTTCATCGTAATGAAGCATGTGTGAACCAAATTCATAAAATCAAATCATCTTGATTACTGGCAATAAGCATGGCTGTTTGCAAAAAAGAATTAATAATGAAATGCAAAACATCACACATTTTTCCATACTGTGTATGGTGCATATAGAAATCTGCACAAAAGATGGCAAAAACATTAAAGGTGAACAAGACTACAATCACATATGTACTATCATCATCCTAAATTGTTGTAATTACTGAGTCTAAATTATTTTTTTATTTCAAATTCATCTTCCACGTCAACATTAATGGCCGTACCAGCTGAGTATAGACTACACCAAGTGTTGTGACACTCTCCTGTGTGGTGTCTGATGATATGTGTGTCAGTTGGACATTCTTGGGCTGAAGACCAACTTGAAGGGCCTGGGGCACAGGGAGATGCCGCGCACTGGGTCCCTTTGTCGGGTCATCCTTGAGTCCCTCCTCCAGTTCGATGGCGAACTGGTGGAGAATCCTCGTGCTGAAGGTGAACAGAATCATCCGGGCGAACTCGTCTCCGATGCACATCCGTCGGCCCGTCTGGAATGGCATAAAAGCCGGATGCCTGATGACCTTGCCCTCCTGATCTGTGAACCTCTCCGGGCGGTATGTGTCGGGGTCATCCCAGATGAGGGGGTCATGATGAACGTACCACTGCAGCGGGAGCAGCATCGTCCCCTGGGGAACCCTGTACCCGTCGATCTCCCTATATATATATATATATATATATATATATATATATATATATATATATATAGGGAGCGGGTGGCTGGAGATCCTCTCCTCCCCCTTTTTTTATTTTTTTTTTTCCAAAAGAAGGAGCAGAGAAGGGGGCCAGGTTAGGATATTCCCTCAAAGGCCCAGTCCTATGTTCTTAACGCTACCTCGCTAATGCGGGAAATGGCGAATAGTATGAAAGAAAGAAAAAGATATATATATATATATATGGCAGCGGATGGAACCATGGAAGCGGAAGTGAATCATAGGGTGGGGGAGGGGGCGAAAGTCCTGAGAGCCTTGAAGAATGTTTGGAAGTCGAGAACATTATCTCGAAAAGCGAAAATGGGTATGTTTGAAGGAATAGTGGTTCCAACAATGTTGTATGGTTGCGAGGCGTGGGCTATGGATAGAGTTGTGCGCAGGAGGGTGGATGTGCTGGAAATGAGATGTTTGAGGACAATCTGTGGTGTGAGGTGGAGACAGCGACAAAGCAAAATAAATAAAAAATAAATGAATAGATGAATATATATATATATATCTTTTCTTTCATACTATTCGCCATTTGCCGCATTAGCGAGGTAGCTTTAAGAACAGAGGACTGGGCCTTTTAGGGAATATCCTCTTCTGGCCTCCTTCTCTGTTCCTTCTTTTGGAAAAATAAAAAAAAAAAAAAATTGAGAGGGGAGGATTTCCAGCCCCGCGCTCCCTTCCCTTTTAGTCGCCTTCTACGAGACGCAGGGAATACGTGGGTAGTATTCTTTCTCCCCTATCCCCAGGGATAATATATATATATATTATTTATTTATTTTGCTTTGTCGCTGTCTCCCGCGTTTGCGAGGCAGCGCAAGGAAACAGACAAAAGAAATGGCCCAACCCACCCCCATACACAATGTACACACACACACGCCCACACACGCAAATATACATACCTATACATCTCAATGTACACATATATATATACACATACAGACACATACATATATACCCATGCACACAATTCACACTGTCTGCCTTTATTCATTCCCACCGCCACCTCGCCACACATGGAATACCATCCCCCTTCCCCCTCATGTGTGCGGGGTAGCGCTAGGAAAAGACAACAAAGGCCTCATTCGTTCACACTCAGTCTCTAGCTGTCATGCAATAATGCCTGAAACCACAGCTCCCTTTCCACATCCAGGCCCCACTCAGCTTTCCATGGTTTACCCCAGACGCTTCACATGCCCTGATTCAATCCAACGACAGCACGTCAACCCCTGTATACCACATCGATCCAATTCACTCTATTCCTTGCCCGCCTTTCACCCTCCTGCATGTTCAGGCCCCGATCACTCAAAATCATTTTCACTCCATCTTTCCACCTCCAATTTGGTCTCCCACTTCTCCTCGTTCCCTCCACCTCCGACACATATATCCTCTTGGTCAATCTTTCCTCACTCATTCTCTCCATGTGCCCAAACCATTTCAAAACACCCTCTTCTGCTCTCTCAACCACGCTCTTTTTATTTCCGCACATCTCTCTTACCCTTACATTACTTACTCGATCAAACCACCTCACACCACACATTGTCCTCAAACATCTCATTTCCAGCACATCCACCCTCCTGCGCACAACTCTATCCATAACCCACGCCTCGCAACCATACAACATTGTTGGAACCACTATTCCTTCAAACATACCCATTTTTGCTTTCCGAGATAATGTTCTCGACTTCCACACATTCTTCAAGGCTCCCAGGATTTTCGCCCCCTCCCCCACCCTATGATTCACTTCCGCTTCCATGGTTCCATCCGCTGTCAGATCCACTCCCAGATATCTAAAACACTTTACTTCCTCCAGTTTTTCTCAATTCAAACTTACCTCCCAATTGACTTGACCCTCAACCCTACTGTACCTAATAACCTTGCTCTTGTTCACATTTGCTCTTAACTTTCTTATTTCACACACTTTACCAAACTCAGTCACCAGCTTCTGCAGTTTCTCACATGAATCAGCCACCAGTGCTGTATCATCAGCGAACAACAACTGACTCACTTCCCAAGCTCTCTCATCCACAACAGACTTCATTCTTGCCCCTCTTTCCAAAACTCTTGCATTCACCTCCCTAACAACCCCATCCATAAACAAATTAAACAACCATGGAGACATCACACACCCCTGCCGCAAACCTACATTCACTGAGAACCAATCACTTTCCTCTCTTCCTACACGTACACATGCCTTACATCCTCGATAAAAACTTTTCACTGCTTCTAACAACTTGCCACCCACACCATATACTCTTAATACCTTCCATATATATATATATATATATATATATATATATATATATATATATATATATATATATATATATATATATATATCTATATTTAAGCTTTCCTCTGTATTGTTTATTCATCGTTTGCCATGGATATTACATGTGTTGTACTAACGAGAGTGCATATGAGGGTCATCATTCTAGCAGAGCTGACATACTTACACCTCTTATAACCATCTTTGGGTGATTGAGCTAAATCTATGGATAAATGTTGGAATCAAATATCAGCTGGGATTTCAGATGATGGCAGAGGGAACCATTAAAAACCGTTACAGGGTCTAGAGCAGTTGTCCTGGGATTCTTCAGGTGAGGAATAGATCACTTAAAGAGTTAAGTATGGAATATATATGGGACAACTTAACTTAGGAGGAACTTACCTTGATGTCATGTCATTTAGTTTAGGAGATATTTACATTGAAAATTAATCACAATGTGGTGATAGGGAAGGTACTTGACATGTTGGATTGGAATGGGGTGGACTGAGGGCTACAACATAGTGTCATGAAGGGTGATATCAGTTGATGAGTTTGCTAAGAAAGAAAATCCTGTCAAGCCACCAACTATGAATAAGAAAATGAACCCTAGAGCATACATTAAAGACAGAGGGAAAAAATGTGGTCCTGATTTTTATGTGTGTAAATTAGGTTATATTTTTTTTTTTTTTTTTTTTTTTTATACTTTGTCGCTGTCTCCCGTGTTTGCAAGGTAGCGCAAGGAAACAGACGAAAGAAATGGCCCAACCCCCCCCCCCATACACATGTATATACATACGTCCACACACGCAAATATACATACCTACACAGCTTTCCATGGTTTACCCCAGACGCTTCACATGCCCTGCTTCAATCCACTGACAGCACGTCAACCCCGGTATACCACATCGCTCCAATTCACTCTATTCCTTGCCCTCCCTTCACCCTCCTGCATGTTCAGGCCCCGATCACACAAAATCTTTTTCACTCCATCTTTCCACCTCCAATTTGGTCTCCCTCTTCTCCTTGTTCCCTCCACCTCCGACACATATATCCTCTTGGTCAATCTTTCCTCACTCATCCTCTCCATGTGCCCAAACCACTTCAAAACACCCTCTTCTGCTCTCTCAACCACGCTCTTTTTATTTCCACACATCTCTCTTACCCTTACGTTACTCACTCGATCAAACCACCTCACACCACACATTGTCCTCAAACATCTCATTTCCAGCACATCCATCCTCCTGCGCACAACTCTATCCATAGCCCACGCCTCGCAACCATACAACATTGTTGGAACCACTATTCCTTCAAACATACCCATTTTTGCTTTCCGAGATAATGTTCTCGACTTCCACACATTCTTCAAGGCCCCCAGGATTTTCGCCCCTTCCCCCACCCTATGATCCACTTCCGCTTCCATGGTTCCATCCGCTGCCAGATCCACTCCCAGATATCTAAAACACTTCACTTCCTCCAGTTTTTCTCCATTCAAACTCACCTCCCAATTGACTTGACCCTCAACCCTACTGTACCTAATAACCTTGCTCTTATTCACATTTACTCTTAACTTTCTTCTTCCACACACTTTTCCAAACTCAGTCACCAGCTTCTGCAGTTTCTCACATGAATCAGCCACCAGCGCTGTATCATCAGCGAACAACAACTGACTCACTTCCCAAGCTCTCTCATCCCCAACAGACTTCATACTTGCCCCTCTTTCCAAAACTCTTGCATTTACCTCCCTAACAACCCCATCCATAAACAAATTAAACAACCATGGAGACATCACACACCCCTGCCGCAAACCTACATTCACTGAGAACCAATCACTTTCCTCTCTTCCTACACGGACACATGCCTTACATCCCCGATAAAAACTTTTCACTGCTTCTAACAACTTTCCTCCCACACCATATATTCTTAATACCTTCCACAGGTGTAAATTATATATGTTATTGGGATTGTATTCATCACCACTTGAATTAACTGATTCAACATCTAGAATGATAACTTTATGTCCTGTACTTCCCAGAATATTATTTGTTATTCTCGGCAGACTTACTGATATGACTGCACTAACTCTGGAGGTAGGATAAATCATGGCAAGGATGAATGTTTGATGAAGCATGTTTTTATTTACAAGCTTGGACGGTAGGGGGGATATGAAATGAAATTCATCCAGCTGTTGGGTAGGATACAAATCAAAATATATTTTGTCATGACATAATAAAATCCATGATGTTTAAAGAAATACCTTGAAATATCCCGAAATGATGTATTTAAAGAAGATATTGTTTACATTAGGAATATGAAGGAAAAAATATGAATCCAAATTTCACAACTATGAGATATTGGTAACTATTATCAGAGATTGTACCCTAATTCTCAACTGTCTAAAGTGTGATTCATTGCTACTTGAGCCTGTTGCTATGTGAGACTTTATGGTATGCATTTTTACAAACCATATGTTCCCATGCATCAGTTCTTTTTCATCATACAAGCTTTTCCCCATTTTTATATTCACCATGTACCCCACACTCTCCAGTCATACCAGGAAGTGAAAAGTTACAGATTCCCTAGCACCTTTGCATTAGAATTACTGAAGCACTCAGTTAACTTCCACCAAAAAGCACCTCTATCCTCTGTAGTGAATAAGTACTAGCATTCACCACCTTTTGTGGTTTACTTTCCTTCTAACCCATGTTCTTGAATTTAATTTAATTTTTTAACGTGGTTTCACAACCCCTCTTACTTTAGCAGTGCTACCCTGTCCATTGCTTTTGCAATCATAGTAACTTTAAACTTTAACACCTGAATGTTCCCAAGCCATTCTACCCTCTTCTCGATAAAGATTGTTTCAGTTAGAGCCAGAACATCCAAGTTTCTCTCATCATACATAGCACTTCTAATTCCATTTTTCCCATCTTGGCTACATCCCCACATGTCCAGACACCCCTGTTTGAGCTTTGGTGTAGAAATCATCTCTTGGCTTTTTCTGTTTTTGAAAAGTGATAATACTGACACAAAAGAGGTACATAGGTAATTTTCTTATTTTCCAATTGCTACAGATGAACAAAATTTGTGATTTAGGATAAAGGATTGTGTGACTTACATGTTTTCAGGTGTTTTGTGAGAGATGGAAAGTTTATGTTTGTGAATTGATTTCTAGCAACCCATGTGTGTATGAGGCATGCAATGAAAGTTAGTGATTATCAATTTTAGTTTCACCCTCATTCTTACTGGACAGGGATCACATTAAACTTGAATTAGGTAGTGGTATGTACTTGCAAGGGGTTGTAGCAGATAGAAATATTCAAATGGGAAATATTCATTATAACATGCCATTTTTTTAAGAAAATATTCTTGTGGAAGAACCCAGCAATTTCTGTACCTTTCATCTTTTGCTGTGTAGATAAAGTGCAAAAGAAAAGTGTTTCAGGAGGAAGAAAAATGAAATGTTCATGAATGATAAATAGTAAGCTTTATATTGAACCTCATCTTTTCTCATTTGAAAATAAAAGCTCCTGAATCATCAATATAGTTATAACAGATTTGTATGTTGTAGTATATTTCACAGTTTTATATCTGCTTGTATTATCATGTATTTTTATACAGATTTTTCCTCATGGTGAGTATATACATGTAGATGTGCTTTATATACTAGGTGATTCAAGAAGCTATTACCAGTCTTATGGGATTCTATTGACTGTGGAATTATAAAACTAAAACATTATCATGATATGATTACAATACTTTCTAATTTGTAAATCAAACTATTGTAATTGCAGAGTTGAATGATATTGTGTTAGGTTGAATTTGATGAAATGGAGAGTTGCTTCATGTAAGGGAGTGTTCAGATCTCCACCAGTTAAATACAGTTACATTTTTCTTTTAGTTTGTAAAATTCTTGTAATAGTGAATTCTCATAGTAAGATGAAATATAATATTTGTACAAACATTTTAGTCATCATATTGAAACTTTTAAGACTGTTAACATTAAATGAATCGCCAAGCATATATATACATTACATTGCTTGTATAATTGCCCCTGGACCAATTTCTTTGAAAACGACTTGGTATAACTCAGGACCTTTCTAGAGGACAATATGTGGTGTGAGGTGGTTTGATCGAGAAAGTAATGAAAGGGTGAGAGAGATGTGTGGTAATAAAAGGAGTGTGGTTGAGAGAGCAGAAGAGGGTGTATTGAAATGGTTTGGTCACATCAAGAAAATGAGTGAGGAAAGATTGACAAAGAGGATATATGTGTCAGAGGTGGAGGGAACCAGGAGAAGTGGAAGACTAAATTGGAAATGGAAGGATGGAGTGAAAAAGATTTTGAGTGATCGGGGCCTGAACATAGAGGAGGGTGAAAGGCGCCTAAGGAATAGAGTGAACTGGAACACTGTGTTATACCGGGGTTGATGTGCTGTCAGTGGATTGAACCAGGGCATGTCAAGCATCATGGGTAAACCATGGAAAGTTTTGTGGGGCCTGGATGTGGAAAGGGAGCTGTGGTTTCGGTGCATTATTACATGACAGCTAGAGACTGAGTGTGAACGAATGTGGCCTTTGTTGTCTTTTCCTAGCACTACCTCGCATACATGAGGGGCGAAGGGTTGTTATTTCATGTGTGGCGGGGTGGCGATGGGAATGAATAAAGGCAGACTATGAATTATGTATGTATATGTCTGTGTGTGTATATATATGTATACGTTGAGATGTATAGGTATGTATATTTGCATGTGTGGACGTGTATGTATAAACATGTGTATGTGGGGGGTTGGGCCATTTTTTCATCTGTTTCCTTGCGCTACCTCGCTAGCGTGGGAGACAGCGACAAAGCAAAATAAAATAAAATGATAGATGTATATATATATATATATATATATATATATATATATATATATATATATATATATATATATATATTTATATATTTTTTTTTCTTTGTCGCTGTCTCCCGCGTTTGCGAGGTAGCGCAAGGAAACAGACGAAAGAAATGGCCCAACCCACCCCCATACACATGTATATACATACACGTCCACACACGCAAATATACATACTTACACAGCTTTCCATGGTTTACCCCAGATGCTTCACATGCCCTGATTCAATCCACTGACAGCACGTCAACCCCGGTATACCACATCGATCCAATTCACTCTATTCCCTGCCCTCCTTTCACCCTCCTGCATGTTCAGGCCCCGATCACACAAAATCTTTTTCACTCCATCTTTCCACCTCCAATTTGGTCTCCCACTTCTCCTCGTTCCCTCCACCTCCGACACATATATCCTCTTGGTCAATCTTTCCTCACTCATTCTCTCCATGTGCCCAAACCATTTCAAAAGAAGGAACAGAGAAGGGGGCCAGGTGAGGATATTCCCTCTAAGGCCCAGTCCTCTGTTGATAACGCTACCTCGCTAATGCGGGAAATGGCGAATAGTACAAAAGAAAGAAAAAATCTCTCTTACCCTTACGTTACTTACTCGATCAAACCACCTCACACCACACATTGTCCTCAAACATCTCATTTTCAGCACATCCACCCTCCTGCGCACAACTCTATCCATAGCCCACGCCTCGCAACCATACAACATTGTTGGAACCACTATTCCTTCAAACATAGCCATTTTTGCTTTCCGAGATAATGTTCTCAACTTCCACACATTCTTCAGGGCTCCCAGGATTTTCGCCCCATCCTCCACCCTATGATTCACTTCCACTTCCATGGTTCCATCCGCTGCCAGATCCACTCCCAGATATCTAAAACACTTTACTTCCTCCAGTTTTTCTCCATTCAAACTTACCTCCCAATTGACTTGACCCTCAACCCTACTGTACCTAATAACCTTGCTCTTATTCACATTTACTCTTAACTTTCTTCTTTCACACACTTTACCAAACTCAGTCACCAGCTTCTGCAGTTTCTCACATGAATCAGCCACCAGCGCTGTATCATCAGCAAACAACAACTGACTCACTTCCCAATATATATATATATATATATATATATATATATATATATATATATATATATATATATATATATATATATATATGTATATTTTTTTTTTGTTATACTTAGTCGCTGTCTCCTGTCTTAGCGAGGTAGCGCAAGGAAACAGATGAAAGAATGGCCCAACCCACCCACATACTCGTGTATATACATAAACGCCCACACACAGACACACATATACATACCTATACATTTCAATGTATACATACATATACATACACAGACATATACATACTTACACATGTACATATTCATACTTGCTGCCTTCATCAATTTCCATCGCCACCCCGCCACACATGAAATGACACCCCCCTCCCCCCACACATGCGAGGTAGTGCCAGGAAAAGACAACAAAGGATACATTTACTCACCCCCAGCTGCCATGTGCAATGCACCAAAACCACGGCTCCCTCTCCACATCCAGGCCCCACAAAGTCCCCCATGGCACGCCCCACATGCCCCGGTTCAATCCATTGACAGCATGTCGACCCCAGTATACCACATCATTCCAATTCGCTCTATTCCCACACGCCCCTTACCCTCCTGTATGTTCAGGCCCTTACCCTCCAAAATCTCCTTCACTCCATCCCTCCACCTCCAATTTGGTCTTCCACCTCTCCTTGTTCCCTCCACCTTTGACACACACATCCCTCTTGTCAACCTTTCCCCACTCATTCCCTCCACATGACCAAACCACCCCAACACACGTATATATATATATATATATATATATATATATATATATATATATATATATACGTGTACGTGTAGGAAGAGAGGAAAGTGATTGGTTCTCAGTGAATGTAGGTTTGCGGCAGGGGTGTGTGATGTCTCCATGGTTGTTTAATTTGTTTATGGATGGGGTTGTTAGGGAGGTAAATGCAAGAGTTTTGGAAAGAGGGGCAAGTATGAAGTCTGTTGGGGATGAGAGAGCTTGGGAAGTGAGTCAGTTGTTGTTCGCTGATGATACAGCGCTGGTGGCTGATTCATGTGAGAAACTGCAGAAGCTGGTGACTGAGTTTGGTAAAGTGTGTGGAAGAAGAAAGTTAAGAGTAAATGTGAATAAGAGCAAGGTTATTAGGTACAGTAGGGTTGAGGGTCAAGTCAATTGGGAGGTGAGTTTGAATGGAGAAAAACTGGAGGAAGAAGTGTTTTAGATATCTGGGAGTGGATCTGGCAGCGGATGGAAACATGGAAGCGGAAGTGGATCATAGGGTGGGGGAGGGGGCCAAAAATTCTGGGGGCCTTGAAGAACGTGTGGAAGTCGAGAACATTATCTCGGAAAGCAAAAATGGGTATGTTTGAAGGAATAGTGGTTCCAACAATGTTGTATGGTTGCGAGGCGTGGGCTATGGATAGAGTTGTGCGCAGGAGGATGGATGTGCTGGAAATGAGATGTTTGAGGACAATGTGTGGTGTGAGGTGGTTTGATCGAGTGAGTAACGTAAGGGTAAGAGAGATGTGTGGAAATAAAAAGAGGGTGGTTGAGAGAGCAGAAGAGGGTGTTTTGAAGTGGTTTGGGCACATGGAGAGAATGAGTGAGGAAAGATTGACCAAGAGGATATATGTGTCGGAGGTGGAGGGAACGAGGAGAAGAGGGAGACCAAATTGGAGGTGGAAAGATGGAGTGAAAAAGATTTTGTGTGATCGGGGCCTGAACATGCAGGAGGGTGAAAGGAGGGCAAGGAATAGAGTGAATTGGAGCGATGTGGTATACCGGGGTTGACGTGCTGTCAGTTGATTGAATCAAGGCATGTGAAGCGTCTGGGGTAAACCATGGAAAGCTGTGTAGGTATGTATATTTGCGTGTGTGGACGTATGTATATACATGTGTATGGGTGGGGGGGGGGGCATTTCTTTCGTCTGTTTCCTTGCGCTACCTCGCAAACGCGGGAGACAGCGACAAAGTATAATAATAATAATAATATAATATATATATATATATATATATATATATATATATATATATATATATATATATATATATATATATATATATATATATTTTATTTATTTTTATTTATTATACTTTGTCGCTGTCTCCCGCGTTAGCAAGGTAGCGACAATGTATGATAAATATTTTTTATTATACTTTGTCACTGTCTCCCGTGTTAGCGAAGTGGCGCAAAGAAACAGACGAAAGAATGGCCCAACCCACCCACATACACATGCATATACATACATGCCCACAGATGCACATGTACATACCTATACATTTCAATGTATACATACATATACATACACAGACACACACATATAAATACATGTACATATTCATACTTGCTGCTTTCATCCATTCCCGTCCCCACCCCGCCACACATGAAATGGCACATCCCTCCCCCCACTCACATGTGAGGTAGCACTAGGAAAAGACAACAAAGGCCACATATGTTCACACTCAGTCTCTAGCTGTCATGTGTAATGCAACGAAACCACATCTCCTCTTCCACATCTTGGCCCCACAAAACTTTCCATGGTTTATCCCAGACACTTTACATGCCCTGGTTCAAACCATTGACAGCACGTCGACCCTGGTATACCACATCGTTCCAATTCACTCTATGCCTTGCTCGCTTTTCACACTCCTGTATGTTCAGGCCCCAATCACTCAAAATCTTTTTCAATTCCAATTTGCGACACAGTGAATATGGAAGTATAAATATAAATATCTTCTCCATTGGGTAGGGGAAAAATAATTCTGCCTCTGTATTCCCTGCGTCGTAGACGGTGACTAAGAGGGGTGGGAGGGTAGCTGTACTTCAGTTTGTAAAAGATGGAGCTAAGCGAGGAGTGCACATCCTCCTTGTACGCTCAGGTTGGGGTATCTAAATTTGTGTGGATGTAAGCAAGATGAGAAAAAAGGAGAGATAAGTAATATGTTTGAGGAAAGGAACCTGGATTTTCTAGCTCATAGTGAAGCAAGCTCACGTGGGTACAGTTTGGGATTGGTGTAAGGGCAATTGCTAAGGAAGGAGCTGCACTACTACTGAAGCCAGTCATGGGAATGTGTGAAAGAGTGTAAGGAAGTGAGCTCCAGACTGATGTGGGTGAAAATAAAAGTGGATTGCAAGACATGGGTGATTATTAGTGCTTATGCACTTGGTCATGAAAAGAAAGATGATAAGTTGCTAATGTTTTGGGAGCAACTGAGTGTGTCAGCAAACTTGATGCAAGAGATTGGGTATTGGTGATGAATTATTGAAATGCCATAGAGAGTAATGTGGCAGTTGAGGGTATAATCATAGGGTGTGAGAAAACCGTAATTGTGACTAAGAATGGTGACCAGCATGTGATGTGTGCTGTAAAAGGACTGATAATTGGGAACACCTGGTTGAAAAAGAGTGATCTTCAAAAGTATACATGGGTGAATAGGAAAGATGGCAAGAAAGTATTATTGGATTATGTACTAAGAAGAAATGACATGAGTGAGAAGTAGGTGGTGAAAGTAATTGAGCTTAGAAAAGAGACGTTAGTAAAGAAATGCCAATAGATATTGAGTGTGGAATGGCCAAAGGTGAGGGAAGCAAGAGGAATGGGAGATATTTAAGGAAGCATTGTCGGCATGTGCGAGAGCGTGTAGCACGCGAAAGATGGAAGTGTAGTTTGTGTTGGAATGACAAAGTAAAATTGGTACTAATGGAGAAAAGAGAGATGTATAGGTGGTACTTATGGGGAAGGAATGCAAATAACTGGGAGATGTACAAGAGAAAGTGGCAGGTCATGAAGAAGGTGCAGGGGTTGAAAAAGAGGGCAAATGAGAGTTGGGGGTAGCGAGTATTCTAAACTGCAGGGAGAATAAGATCTTTTAGAAGGAGGCTAATAGTGAGAAAAACAAGAGATCAGAGGGAACATCAGTGAAGGAGGCAAATTGGAATCCCTCCTCAACTTCCATATCCTTAGACATCTTGAATCTCTCAGTCTTCTGTCTGCTCACCAGTATGGCCACCGAAAGGCAAGATCCACTAGTTAATATTATTTCCTATCTTATTAATGTCTTATTATCCCTGAAAAACTTTGGGGAATCCCATATACTTGCCCCTTATGCTTATGGCAGGGTCTGGCATCTGGGGTCTCATCTCTAAGCTTCCCTCTTTTGGCTTCCCTCCCTAACTTTGTTCCCTCATATCTAGCTTCCTCTGAGGCCGATTTGTCTCCATGGTTGTTGATGGATCAGCCTCCCCACTTTTCTCTATCAACAGTGGTGTCCCTCAAGTTTCCATTATGTCCCCGACACTTTTTCTCCCACAAATAATCAAATGCACTCATACGCTTACGATTCAACAATGCATTCCTCCAAAATCTTCAATTTTGCTCCGTTTTCTCTCTCGATGTACATCTTGTCTCGACACAACTCCTCATTAACCCAGACTGGAACAGGATATGTCAGCGGGGTAGACAAAATCGGGTTAAGTTTAATGCCTCCCAAACTCAGTTTCTACTCATATCTCTATCGAAAATTCCTCAGCTTTTCTTTCTCCTTTGATGGTTCTGTAATTCTACCTCGTGACTCGATGAATATACTTAGTATTACTGTAACATCTAATCTTTCTTGAACACCTCGCATTACGGACATATATGGGATAGGGGAGAAAGAATACTTCCCACATATTCCCCGCCTGTCGTAGAATGCGACTGAAGGGACCCGGAGCGGGAGCAAGGTCTGGGACCCCCCTTCCCCCCAGTCCATGTATTTAAATTTCTAAAAGGGAGCAGAAGTCAAGCAGGGATTGCTCATCCTCCTCGAAGGCTCAAATTGGGGTGTCTGAATATGTGTGGATGTAACCAAGATAAGAAGAAAGGAGAGATGGGTAGTATGTTTGTGGAAAGGAACCTGGATGTTTTGGCTCTTGAGTGTAACGAAGCTCAAGGGTAAAGGGAAAGAGTGGTTTGGGAATACCACATACAAATTCATCTTGATTGGGGCATTCATCTACCCGTACCGTGTCAGTTAGCATTACAGAAGTCATTTCTTCAAATTTCCAGAAGTTTTTGGTTAGTATATAAACAACGACCGTTGGGATCGATTTCATAATTTAGATAATATATTAAGAACTCTGATGTAGGTTGAAATATCTTGTAGACCAAATGGTTGCCGACACAAGAATAAAACGACCAGAATCTAATTCTTATTTTAGCCCTTTATTCCAGAACGTACCATTAAGGCCTACAAACTCAGACTGCTGTGTCTTAGAGTGCACATTTAATTAGATTTATATGTCCTAAACTGATCTACGTCAACATCCATTCGAACGACTTGTAATGTTCTATGACTTTAACAATGATATGTTTATAATAATGATAAGACAAAAAGGGCGTAGCAAGTGATGCAGTTATCGATAATTTCATTACCTTGTAACGGATACTCGCATGTCAAGTACAAAACGGTGATAAAATATTAGAGCGCAGATTTGTATCTATGAATCGCTTTAGCACAAAATCATTTCAAAGGTTGTGAATCTGTATCGTGTCTGATTATATTTGTATCAAAACCCTAACATAGGCTGTCGTCAAGTTAATGGTCGGGCTACCCTCGCAAGTGGGCAGCGACGTGTACAATATTGGTGGCCGGATCACCAATAACGACTTTGCTCCGTAAACGCTGGCTTGACGTCCGGGTCGAGGCCCACCATGGAGGTCGATGGGTCAATATGGTGTCACCCTGCCCCACGCCCACACTCTTCGGCTTCATGTTCTCTCTCTCTCTCTCTCTCTCTCTCTCTCTCTCTCTCTCTCTCTCTCTCTCTCTCTCTCTCTCTCTCTCTCTCTCTCTCTCTCTCGTGAGTATTTTGCGTTTTATTTTGTAGCGCCATTGTTAAGACGTGGAAGGAAAAGACAAGGGCTGTGTTCTAGGATCACGAAAACCTGTCCATATGGGTATATTCTTGAACACAGGCTTACACACACACACAACACACACACACACACACACACACACACACACACACACACACACACACATATATATATATATATATATATATATATATATATATATATATATATATATATAGGAAGGGATCACAGTTTGAGCGCGTGATCAAGTATATTCCTATGAGTCCACGGGGAAGTTAAACACGATATGTTCCCAAGTACACTTTCGTGTAATAATCATCAGTGGAGATACAAGAAAGAATTATGATAGTCAGTTGATATACAACGAAAAGACGTAGCTAGGACGTCATATGGTAAACTTGTATATCATCTGACAAATTTCTTTCTTGTATCTCCTCTGATAATGTGATTTTTACACGAAAGTGCACTTGGGAAGTTATACACACACACACACACACACACACACACACACACACACACACACACACATATATATATATATATATATATATATATATATATATATATATATATATATATAGATATATATATATTCCTATGAGTCCACGGGGAAAATTTTCCCCGTGGACTCATAGGAATATCTTGATCCTTTCCAATATATATATATATATATATATATATATATATATATATATATATATATATATATATATATATATATATATATTTCAAACTATTCGCCATTTCCCGCATCAGCAAGGTAGCGTTAAGAACAGAGGACTGGGCCTCTGAGGGAACATCCTCACCTGGCCCCCTTCTCTGTTCCTTCTTTTGGAAAATTAAAAAAAAACTATATATATATATATATATATATATATATATATATATATATATATATATATATATATATATATATATGGACTAGCGGTTGGGCGATGCGCCCTACGTGTGACACCGCAACATCGTAATATACAGTATTTGTGTAGGTGTGCTTGTGGCCTAAATCACCATTCACATTTTTCTCCTCAGTTCGCCGAGGGGTCAGGCCATAACACCAGGTGCAGAGGCAGAGCTCTGTTCTTGTATCCAAATTATGTCGATATTCAAAATCAAAGTTCTAAGTTTTCTCCATAACCCTCAAAAAAATGGAGGAAGTCTCCATATCTGTCGGAAGGGGTTTAATTTTTACTTGTTAAGCCGTAGCTCATTTCCCTTTTCATTCAGTACATGTGAGGTCTTACGTTATGTATTTCCAGAGAGTTTTAAGAGTTTTTCAATCCCTGGCTAGGGATTTATAGACGTCTTTGATTTTCCACTTTATTTCCCCACATTCCGTTTTCGTCTCTTTTGCTCCTTCCCTTACCCGAGGTTGAAGTATGAAGCAATGATGCTTATGTACTCGTTGCTTTTAAGACCATGGGTGTTAATGAGGGTGACTGCCGGTTTGAATTGAATTGACTTAGAGTGATATAATGTCATCCCAAATGTCAGTATAACATGTTAAGGCCATGCTTCCTAGTTCCAGTGTAACACATTATGATGCAGTTCTTTTATTTACTTCATTTTCTGGTTCACAGTGAATTCCTCTGAGTCTTGTATCTCTGCCGGCTGTCATGGTCTTATTTTCCTCAATGTTTATTGTTTTCTTGTAGAGATATGTGTAGGCGTCGTCCTTTTCTGGTAGTTGGTCATGATAAGTCCATCTGTACTTCTTCATCTGGTGGACTAGTGGTTAGTGCTGATTGATCTAAAGATTTTGGCATAACCTTATTCTTAAGTTGCTGTTATTTTCCTAATGTTCACATTAACCTGACTCTTGGGTTCTTCCTTAGTGGCTACTGTTGTGAACTCGTGATTGTAATGCTTTCATCTTCCTTTGTGGTATCCTGGTGTTCCCGAACCTTTAAGGTATCCCGATGTTGCCTTGGGGCATCTTGGTGTACTTTGGGGCATCCTGGTGTGCCTTGGGGCATCCTGGTGCTATATGTGTTACTTCATTGTCACCTTCTCAAGTGTACTATATCATAATGGGAGAATCTTTTTTTCCCCATTGTTTCAATTGTAATCTTAGATTGCTGATTTTGGAGAAATTTAACTTTTGACGTTGTTGGGTTCGCACCTTTCATCCCTGACGTCTTTAAATGAACCTGACCTTACTGCAATGACCGGGTGTGAGTATTACTGACACAGAATTGTGGTACTTAGTGTTGTGTTTGGAGCAGCAGTATTAGATGCTACCATAAGTGACGTTGCCTCTGGATCTATGGGTCTGATGAATTTTTTTTTTTTGGTAATTTTTTGCTCATTTTCTTTTTCTCCGAAGGTTTTCTTTCCTTCGTTCGAGTCAGGAATAGAAGTAGCTGCGCCCCCGACCCTGATATCCCTCCTGCCGGCGACAAACGATGATACATTATAGGAGTCTGGTTACGTCGCTGCCTAATGCCATCACTGGCTTCTGGCGCACCGGCCAGTAAAGTAAGTCACTCTCCCTACACCCCTGGGGGGAGCCATACCACCGCTAACAGTTGTCTTTTTTTTTTTCACCTCTTCTGTAGAGACTGATTGACTGTTGTATGTAGTACAAGTACAATTTTGAAATCTACCTTTCTATTTTTTTAAGGATTCTTTATGAAGTGGCTTGGAAGTTTTTTGTTTTTTTTTTCAATGTCAAACTTTGCCTCACGCTTTCATCACTCCTTCTAAATCAATATTGCATTAATCTTTGTTCTACCTTTATGAATATTGCTTTTCGTTCGTTTGAATTGAATTGACTTGATACAATGTCATCCCATAACCGTGGAGTCGACATCCGCTATATTTCCCTTGGCATTTCAAGTAGTCATAACAACGAGATGTTGCACAGGCCCGAACCGAGAAGGGAAGTATGTTCAGAGCGAGAAAGAGAGCTAGTGTGAAATGGAATTATCTAGTACCAGATACAATAGGAAATTATGAAAATACAATTACTGAAAGTTTGTTCGATTATGCAAATGAATCTTTTTATGCCTTGTGATAAATGGTAACACAAGATTAAGGGAACGAGTGATACTAACTCTAGATGAGTGAAGTACGCAGGACAACTCGAAGCTTGAGGGAGGAGGAAGGCTAATACTCAGCTGGAGGAAAGAGGGAACTTAACAAAACGCTAAAGGAAGGAGATAGGCTAACAGGCTGAGTGAGGGAGGCCAACACTGGGTAAGAGGAAGGAGGGAGGGAGGGAGGCCAACACTGGGTAAGAGGAAGGAGGGAGGGAGGGAGGCCAACACTGGGTAAGAGGAAGGAGGGAGGGAGGGAGGCCAAGACATGGCTAGAGAACCAGTGTTAAAAAACGTGACAAAAACGAAGAAAAAAGTGGAGGTAGACTTGAGTGGGGAAGGAAGACGCGAAGGATATATATATGTGTGGGGTGAAGTTTGAGGACGCTGGGGGAAGATGTGGCAAAGTCGGCATCATAATTACTGAAGCGTTGCCTTACAGCCTCCTCGGCGAGCTAATCTCAGGGCCGGATGATCTGGTGACCAGTGATGAAAAAAAAAAAAAAAAGAGATGAATCTGGAGAAGAAATCTCAATCAGGAGCGGGACGGAGATTGATCGTGTGCTGAGGGCTGACGTCGGCGGCCCGGCTCTCTCCTACACCAGGGCTGGGGTTTCGTGTACTCTCCCGCTGGGGTTGTACAGTAGCTAAGGATCATACTCACACTTAAAGGTTGATCTGAATGATCGATCATATTTCCTTTGTTATCCGTAAATGGAAAACGGGCCACTAAATGCCTAGTCAAGGCTATCGTAACGCCAAAATTGAATCGAACAGACCCCACGAGAGGATGAACAGCTGGGTAGACAGTGCACGGACTGTCGGGACCAGAATTTGAACCTTATGCGGGCGTCCCGTGAATGCGTGACGTGAGAAGATCGAACAAGAATTTGGGTCAGTGTACACAGGCCTATGTACGATCATGATCCCTGCTTGTGTGTTACGGGGAGAGAGTTTTACACTCGTGTGGCTCACAAGCATAAGGTACGTACCCATTCATCGACGAATCCCGACGGGGGAATAAACACCTAGGATTGGCACCAGGCCGACAGCCGCGCCCAGCATTTGAACTCGGGCTGGCCCGTACGAATGCTGCATTAATGTGTGTGTGTGTGTGTGTGTGTGTGTGTGTGTGTGTATTTTTGTGTGTTTAGTGCACCTTTTTTTGCGCCTTGTATATTTCTATATGAGGGCATGTATCCATGTTTGTGTATATGTTTATTGTGTGAAATTGTGTGTGTGTGTGTGTGTGTGTGTGTGTGTGTGTGTGTGTGTGTGTGTGTGTGTTTCTAACATGTGTACATGTGAATGTGTGAGCTTGGTGTCGTAACTGTTTGAACGTGTGGGTAAGTGTGTGTGTAATTACCCATGTGTATTGTCCTGGGAGAGAGTTCTACACTCGTGGGGTCCATCCCTTGACCATATTCTACTGTCATATAACATTTCAGACTTGGAAGCTCTCAGCATTCACCAAATTCCTGTCTTTATGTCCTCTCAGACTGATGGTGCATATTCTGAGTCTAATAATTCTGTTGATTTTTTTCTGAGCTTCACTTTATCAGTGTACTTGAGGGCTGTCTTGAAATTTAGCTGTGTACACTTTTTTTCTCTCTCTAATTCGTGATTTCCAAGAGACAGGCAGTGTCGACATCCCGGAGTCGTTGTCGCACAGGTTCCCGCCCAACTCTCTTTCTGGCCACAAGTCACTCCCTTTATATATGATTATGTCTTATATGTGTGATTACTTCATATATGATTACGTCATATATGTGTGATTCCTTCATATATGATTACGTCTTATATGTATGATTACTTCATATATGATTACGTCTTATGTGTGATTACTTCATATATGATTACGTCTTATATGTATGATTACTTCATTTTTGATTACGTCTTATATGTTTGATTACTTCATATACGATTACGTCTTATTTGTGTGATTACTTCATATATGATTACTTATCATGTGTGATTACTTCATTTATGATTACGTCTTACATGTATGATTATTTCATATATGATTACGTCTTATATGTATAATTACTTCATATATGATTACATCTTATATGTGTGATTACTTCATATATGATTACGTCTTATATGCATGATTACTTCATGTATGATTACGTATTATGTGTGATTACTTCATATATGATTACGTCTTATATGTATGATCGCTTCATATTTGATTACGTCTTATATGTGTGATTACTTCATATATGATTACGTCTTATATGTGTGATTACTTCATATATGATTACGTCTTATATCTATGATTACTTCATATATGATTACGTCTTATAAGTATGATTACTTCATATATGATTACGTCTTATATCTATGGTTACTTCATATATGATTACGTCTTATATGTGTGATTACTTCATATATGATTACGTCTTATATGTGTGATTACTTCATATATGATTACGTATTATGTGTGATAACTTCATTTATGATTACGTCTTGTATGTGTGATTACTTCATATATGATTACGTCTTATATGTGTGATTACTTCATATATGATTACGTCTTATATGTGTGATTACTTCGTATATGATTACGTATTATGTGTGATTGCTTCATTTATGATTACGTCTTGTATGTGTGATTACTTCATATATGATTAAGTCTTATACGTGTGATTACCTCATATGTGTACGAATCCGTATCATATATATGATGACTATGTACAAATACCTTTTACATGTATGATTGCGTCCTGTTCACTCTATACGTCCCAACTCTCAGTTTTGCACTTCTTATTCTTGTTAGCAGTTGTTATACGTTCACTTCCTTCTGCAGGGAGTCATTTTGCCTTTTCCCTCTTTTTTCCCCGGTTATATGTAACATAAATCGGTTACATTGGCCTTACTAGCAGCAGCTTGCTGTCATCTCTAATCATCGGGGTGTAAGACTTAGCTACATCGATCACAGTAATGATAAGTGTATTAAGGATGAATGGTTACATTTCCTACAGTAACGTATCATAAGACAGAACACAAGAGGCCCACATAACTTAGTATATGTGAATTCTTTTTCAGTTGTATATGTATTGTCTTACTTAAAAAGTTCTAATCCCAGTAGTGTCACCGGCCTGGGTGAGCTGTGCGCTGTCTGCACGCGCCGGGGATCGAACCCGCGCTGGTGGATCATTTAGTCACCAACGTTCACCACGAACGCCACCGAGGTGCTCTCTATCTATGCACGTATAAACTGTGAGGTTTAGGTAATCTCTTGTTACTTAATTACTTCCGATATCATCCTTAGGGTAGTGACGTCTGTTATCCCAGTCGTGTATTTAGACCTGTATGAATTACTTCAGGTTTTGCATTGTTTACGCGAAGACCATCATAATATTCCCCGTAAGTTATGTTTCATATTCTTGAATCATCTCTCGACAGTTCCTCGTGATATATATATATATATATATATATATATATATATATATATATATATATATATATATATATATATATATATATATATAATTTTTTTTTTTTTTTTTGCTTTGTCGCTGTCTCCCGCGTTTGCGAGGTAGCGCAAGGAAACAGACGAAAGAAATGGCCCAACCCACCCCCATACACATGTATATACATACGTCCACACACGCAAATAAACATACCTACACAGCTTTCCATGGTTTACCCCAGACGCTTCACATGCCCTGATTCAATCCACTGACAGCACGTCAACCCCGGTATACCACATCGATCCAATTCACTCTATTCCTTGCCCTCCTTTCACCCTCCTGCATGTTCAGGCCCCGATCACACAAAATCTTTTTCACTCCATCTTTCCACCTCCAATTTGGTCTCCCACTTCTCCTCGTTCCCTCCACCTCCGACACATATATCCTCTTAGTCAATCTTTCCTCACTCATTCTCTCCATGTGCCCAAACCATTTCAAAATACCCTCTTCTGCTCTCTCAACCACGCTCTTTTTATTTCCACACATCTCTCTTACCCTTACGTTACTTACTCGATCAAATCACCTCACACCACACATTGTCCTCAAACATCTCATTTCCAGCACATCCAGCCTCCTGCGCACAACTCTATCCATAGCCCACGCCTCGCAACCATACAAAACATTGTTGGAACCACTATTCCTTCAAACATACCCATTTTTGCTTTCCGACATATTGTTCTCGACTTCCACACATTCTTCAAGGCTCCCAGGATTTTCGCCCCCTCCCCCACCCTATGATCCACTTCCGCTTCCATGGTTCCATCCGCTGCCAGATCCACTCCCAGATATCTAAAACACTTTACTTCCTCCAGTTTTTCTCCATTCAAACTTACCTCCCAATTGACTTGACCCTCAACCCTACTGTACCTAATAACCTTGCTTTTATTCACATTTACTCTTAACTTTCTTCTTTCACACACTTTACCAAACTCAGTCACCAGCTTCTGCAGTTTCTCACATGAATCAGCCACCAGCGCTGTATCATCAGCGAACAACAACTGACTCACTTCCCAAGCTCTCTCATCCACAACAGACTTCATACTTGCCCCTCTTTCCAAAACTCTTGCATTCACCTCCCTAACAACCCCATCCATAAACAAATTAAACAACCATGGAGACATCACACACCCTTGCCGCAAACCTACATTCACTGAGAACCAATCACTTTCCTCTCTTCCTACACGTACACATGCCTTACATCCTCGATAAAAACTTTTCACTGCTTCTAACAACTTGCCTCCCACACCATATATTCTTAATACCTTCCATATATATATATATATATATATATATATATATATATATATATATATATATATATATATATATGAAACCGGCGTTACACTAACATCTTAATGGACATTCTCTGTGTTACCTGTGTCACAAGTCTGTCCGTTTGTAGTTTAGATAACGAATCGGTGACAAATTGGTACCTTCCTGAGCGACTGTTATACGCACTCATAATATCTCTTAGCAAGATATGATGACAGCCAGAATTTCTTACTCCTACCATTCCTGTATTCTAGCCAAGTTGAAAAGCAATTTCATACCACCGAGAATGCTGGTGTGATGTGCAGCACAGATGACAGACGTCTCTCTCCCTATCCCTCCTCCCTGGAATTATGAGGCCAATCTTCCGGCTGAGGTTATTTAAAACTCTTAGCTTTTTTTCCTCTCTAGTCTTTTTCTCTAATATTCTTTCATATAGTGTTACAGTATGATTAACTATTGATAATGCTGTGTATCTTTAGTGTTTCTTTGGATCGCCTCTTCCATCATCTACATAGGTTGTATCATTTCCTGCGTTGACTTTGGTGGGATTTTGTCATAAACATGAGTTTGATTTAGCGGATACCATATTTACAGTTTTAGGATACTGCTTGTAATGAAGGAGTCCTGTTGCCATACCACCAACGCCTGCAACTTTTCTATGTCACTGATGTAATATTATCTTCTACCGTTACTTGTTGCTTTAGAGATAAATACTTGTCTTACATTTTCCGCCGTTGGCCAGTAAATATTAGCTTCATTCCAGGCTGTTAGTGGAAAACAGCCTGACCTTACTGATCTCCTGTGGCTCTCGTTAGGAGGAAGGTGGGGTGATAGAGGGTTGGGGAGGAAGGTGCAGTGGTAGAGGGTTGGAGAGGAAGGTCGGACGGTAGAGGGTTTGGGAGGAAAGTTGCGGAGGAAGGTTGGGTGTCGGAGGGTTAGGAAGGGAGGTAGAGAGTTAGGGAGGAAGGATGGGTAGTCGAGGGTAGGGGGTGGAAGGTTAGGTGGTGGAGGGTTGGGGGGGGGAAAGTTGGGTGCGGGGGATAATGGAGGTACGGAGGGAGAGAGTGGAGGTTTAGGAGAGAGGTTCAGTGAAGGTTAGGCTTGGCAAGGGTGAGGAACGTAAACTGAAAACACTGGGAGGTAGTGTAAGAGTGGAGGGGCGGGGGAGGGGTGAAGCAGGGTAGGGCGGGAGGGAGGGAGGTTGTGGCTGGATGAGATATAGAGGCAGGTTGGAAGACTGGTCGGGTGAGGGCTGGGTGCCAGGGAGGTGGGGAGGGTGAGCTAGAGTGCTGCTTGGGAGTGGTGACGACCTGGGTCCGGACGCAGGAACCACGGGCGGGCGGGTTCTCAGCGACCCATACAGAAGATCGGCCGGCCGTACGGCGATCCTTTTGTACGAAGATTGTAAAATATTTTGAGCGTAGTGGCCTGGAGCAGCGAGCATAGTGGCTTGGAGCAGCGTGTGTAGTGGCCTGGAGCAGCGAATTCTTGTGGAACGGACATGGAGACGTCCTGTCTGCTGAGTCAGGAATCTGTGTCATACAGCTCGAAGCGTGGGCAGGCTATGAAGTCAGCTAGGCCATCTTGCAGATACTGAGTTATGGAGTTGGAATATACTTTCTCCGCACCTTGGCCGACGGAAGGAAGAACACGAGTTACGTAGTTACAAACCTTCCTGTAAACATGTAGTACGTCTGGGGTAGCACCCGTCATTGCTGTGTATCTCAAAATGTTTAGCAAAAAACAATAAGGGACCTAAGTGAGAGAAGCCTTGTTCTGAGATTAGACTTGATACCTGTTAGGCTTACAGTCCTTCCATGTGCATAGTTAGATGACACATGAATGATATGTCACGTAAGAGAACTACGAGAGGTTATAAATATCGAGGAAAATTTCCTCTACTTGAATGCCCTCAGCGCGGAGAGGGGCCCGTAGGTCGGCCACGGGAAGAAATACCGCATTGCACAAACAGGAAGAGGCGGCCTCAGGTACAGGAAAATCTTTATTTTCTGATCTTAAGACAATCTATGTTGCCAACAGTCCACTGAAGAGGGCCAGAGAGATGCCCTTGTGAGAAAAATAATTTCCGAACACAACCTTGAATTTAGCTTTACGTTCAGTTTAAACTTCTTTTATGGGATAAGTCTTGAAGAGGGTCAGCTGAACAAAGCTGTATCACAAAAAATATTTAACCGATGAATACAGACGAGGAGTAGGTACAGGTGGTAAGCCCATGTTACCATGGGAATGGAGGAAGGAGGGAGTATGGCTCAATCAGCAGGACATGATGTGTGATAGGAGTATCATCCTACAATATCTGATGAAATTGCTCATGCAGGGAAATGATGAGGGGATAGGGAGGAGGGGGTTTTACTCAGAAGAAGCAGAGTTATTGTAGGTTCGTTAGCTGGGTCCGCCTTTTAGCATGAAGTGGAAAGACGATGATTGACATATTCCGTCAGCCAAACCTTGGGAGATGATGAGGTGACCTGTGAATGAGATCCAGGGAGATGACGATGACAGGGTTTCGTCGGCAGGACGTACGGACATGATAGGGACCCTACAGCAAAATCCTAAGAGAGAGTGATGGAGGGTCCGGCTGCAGGATCTAGGGACAAAATAAAAGAGGTCCAAAATCAGGAAATAGGTTCTCTACTCAGCATTTTTTTTCCCTCGGTATTTTTTCTGCTATAAAAGCATTATCCAGATTCCTGTTTCTGGTAGTTGTCTGTCTTGCTTGCCTTTGTCATTAGTTATATACTTCGTTGTACTTGGCAAGCCACTGTGTCTCGTGATTACTGTGTGGCCACTGACAGCTCAAAGAAAGGCAGTTGTAATGTGTGGTGTTTTCCCTCACCACTAAGCTCGGGAACTCTTTACCCTCTCGTATCTTTCCTAACATATACGAACTGTCCTTTTCTGAGGGCAAGTTTTCTACTACCTCAGAAACTCTTGTACTATTTGTTTCCTCTCATTTTTTGACCCACTCTTCTTTCTTTTTCATTCAAAAGCCTAGCCGAAGAAAGAGGGACTCTGTAACGGGAGCCTTTGATATGAAACAAAAACGTTCTAAGAATGTGGAGAATTGAAGTCTGTTTGTAGGAAATAAGTTGATGACGAGGCTCCGCGAGCAGGATTCAAGGATTTTATGTGGGTTTCCGGCACCAGGAGTTGACTGGGGTGAAGAAGGTTGCTTCTGTCTCCAGAATCCAAGGAAGTCATTGAACGCGAGGAAGACTTTGTTACCAGGACCCAAGGAAATGGTTAGAGGGAAGAGAGGCTCCCTCACAAGACTCAAGGATTGAAGGGTAGAAATGTTTCGCGGAGAGGGCTTAAAGGGGGAGGAAGAGTTCGTCAACAATGCCAAAGATAGTGTCTGGATGGGGGCATTGTTCATCAGCAAGGCGCAAGGTGATTAGAGCGGGTTCTGTCGTGAAAGCTGAATGCTCTGATTGGAGGGGAAGAAGGCTAGGGTGGGGTGGTTCGTCAGCAGAGACAAGGAGGTGATTGGAAGGCTCTGTCAGGAGAGATTGGGAAGATTAGGATTGAGTGTCAGTAGCGCCCAGGTTAGATAACTGTGGAGGAGGGTATTTCATCTCTGATGGATCCAGGGAGATGGTGAAGGAGTTCCATCAGCAGGGACCAGGGTACAGTTCCATCAGAAGGGTCCAGGGAGATGTTGAAAAAAGGTTCTCTCAGCAGGGCCCAGGGTAAAGAAGCTCCAGCAGAAGGTTCTAAAGAGATGGTGAAAGGGTTCCATCATCAGGGCCCAGGGCGAAGGTACAGTAAAGGAAATTGTTGATAAAAATGAGAAAAAGTGTAGGGGAGAGGACAGAACCTTGAGGGACAAACCTGCCCGAAAGAAGAGATGCAATAAAGAATATAGATCGATAGACAGATAGATGTGAAATATTACTGTCGTTCGTGTAATCAAGATCTTAGCAAAATGAATATACACAAAGGAATATTAAAACAAAACAGAGTGTGTCACACGTATATCAGACAGTAGAGGACATCCGTGCCAAGATATTTCGTAGCGTACGTTTGGTGTTGTTATTGAACTAGGTATTTGGTCATGCTGGTGTAGAGTAAGTCTGACTTCCGTGAATTGCTGACGAGGAAAAGAAAAAAAAAGAATATATATATATATATATATATATATATATATATATATATATATATATATATATATATATATATATATATTTAGATACATACATACATACATACATACATACATACATATATACATACATACGTACATACATACATAGATAAATCGAAATTGATTAGATTACACTTTTCGATAAATATTTTTATGGGTCGATTTCTTGTCCCCATTTCCTTGTTAATTGTTCGCCAGGGCCCTTGTGGTCGCCTCGTAATTAATTTTCAACTTAATAGCATCTGGCTGGTGGAGACGGTACACACTTGCTGTCACATCTCAGGAAATTCCGTCTGGTGATGTATTGATTGTGAAAAAATTTCCAGTTACTATATATATATATATATATATATATATATATATATATATATATATATATATATATATATATATATATATATATATATCTTCTTTCAAACTATTCGCCATTTCCCGCATTAGCGAGGTAGCGTTAAGAACAGAGCACTGGGCCTTTGAGGGAATATCCTCACTTGGCCCCCTTCTCTGCTTCTTTTTGAAAAAAAAAAAAAAAAAAGGAGAGGGGAGGGTTTCCAGCCCCCCGCTCCCATATATGTATATATATATATATATATATATATATATATATATATATATATATATATATATATATATATATATATAGATAGATAGATAGATAGATAGATAGATAGATAGATAGATAGATTTAGGTGCTTTTTTTTACTGCGCTACACACACACACAAGTTCAACAACATCACCAGCAGAATCTGTTTAATACAGATTATTAAGTAAACTTCCTTATCATTACATTAATGACCTCTTCATCATCAAATGGAGGAGGTGTTGAGTTCGTGTTTCATAACAACAGCCCATAGCAAGCCAAGCCATCACTGTGATTGATTGACTCATTAAACGGTGTTTGCTTGGCTCCGGCTAGCACCCCACAAGGTCAACACTGCCCTATAACATCTGCCTGAGGGCCAGTTAGCCACTAGTGCTTCACAACACCTGTGTTTGTAACGGTAAGTCACTAGTGATTCACAGCACCTATATGGGTAACAGTAAGTCACCAGTGATTCACAGCACCTGTATGGGTAACATAAGTCACTAGTGCTTCACAACACCTTTATGGATAAGGGTAAGTCACCAGTGCTTCACTGCACCTGTATGAATAACAGTAAGTCACCAGTGTTTCACAGCACCTGTATGAGTAACAGTAAGTCACCAGTGTTCACAGCACCTGTATGAGTAACAGTAAGTCACCAGTGATTCACAACACCTGTATGGTTACTTAAACCAGTGCTTTACTGCACCAGCATGAGTAACAGTAAGTCACAAGTGCTTCGCAACAACTATATGAGTAACAATAAGTCACCAGTGCTTCATAAGAACTGTATGAGTAACAGTAAGTCACCAGTGCTTCATAAGAACTGTATGAGTAACAGTAAGTCACCAGTGCTTCATAAGAACTTTATGAGTAACAATAAGTCACCAGTGCTTCATAAGAACTGTATGAGTAACAGTAAGTCATCAGTGCTTCATAACACCTGTATGGGTAACAGTAAGTCACCAGTGCTTCATAAGAACTTTATGAGTAACAATAAGTCACCAGTGCTTCATAAGAACTGTATGAGTAACAGTAAGTCACCAGTGCTTCATAAGAACTGTATGAGTAACAGTAAGTCACCAGTGCTTCATAAGAACTTTACGAGTAACAATAAGTCACCAGTGCTTCATAAGAACTGTATGAGTAACAGTAAGTCATCAGTGCTTCATAACACCTGTATGGGTAACAGTAATTCACCAGTGCTTCATAAGAACTTTATGAGTAACAATAAGTCACCAGTGCTTCATAAGAACTGTATGAGTAACAGTAAGTCATCAGTGCTTCATAACACCTGTATTGGTAACAGTAATTCACCAGTGCTTCATAAGAACTTTATGAGTAACAATAAGTCACCAGTGCTTCATAAGAACTGTATGAGTAACAGTAAGTCATCAGTGCTTCATAACACCTGTATGGGTAACAGTAAGTCACCAGTGCTTCATAAGAACTTTATGAGTAACAATAAGTCACCAGTGCTTCATAAGAACTTTATGAGTAACAATAAGTCACCAGTGCTTCATAAGAACTGTATGAGTAACAGTAAGTCACCAGTGCTTCATAAGAACTGTATGAGTAACAGTAAGTCACCAGTGCTTCATAAGAACTTTATGAGTAACAATAAGTCACTAGTGCTTCATAAGAACTGTATGAGTAACAGTAAGTCATCAGTGCTTCATAACACCTGTATGGGTAACAGTAAGTCACCAGTGCTTCATAAGAACTGTATGGGTAACAGTAAGTCACCAGTGCTTCATATAACACCTGTATGGGTAACAATACGTCACCAGGTCTTTGAAATCTCTAATAACTAGTTCAACTCCCTTGCCGAGCAACCCGTTGTAGCGTGTTGCTTGCCTCGCTCGCTAGTATCTCTCCTAATGTATTGCTTTTCTCACTCGGAGGCTCAACTTTCTAACGACGTTTTCATTATTCTCTCTCACATGTTCAGCTATATCTTTCACTCACGATTTTGCTTCCGAGGAGAAGCGTGCGCTGCTTCCCACACCAGCTCGCCTGTTGCACGCCTCGTGAACTTCCATTTTCCAAACTTTTACGTCATCTGTCTTCAGGTTTGTCTCCCAACTACCATTACTTTCCTCTGTTTTCCCTCCTGCTCTTCTAACTCTACAAAACGTTATAACTTTCCTCGACTACCTAAGTTTTTCTGCCACAGGGTCCAATGATTAGATTCACAACATACATGATATACAGGTAATGGTTGAAATCTTATCACATAGTTTGAGTAACAGGGCTGAAGCCCTTATATTCTTTTTTTTTTTTTTTTATCTATAATGATCTGCAGGATATTATCATCCCTATTTGGTGTGATAGCTTACATCGATTTCATGTGCTAGTATAAGCTACAGATTTAAGCGCATATCACCTGGGTGCCTTGTATCGATTTACAGCGAAAAACTTACTTGAGCGCGGGCTGAATATACGTAGTGAGGGCGACACAAGATCTCGCTGATCACGGAAAACGTGGTCTGAGCTTTCGTCCAGTCATTAAGGGCGTAACGGTCTTCCTTCACTGAGGTAGGGACTGGCCACGTGGGGTAAGTGATGGCCACATAGAGTAAGAATTGGCCACGTGGGATAGGGACTGGCCACTTGGGCTGGGGAATGGCCGCACTAGGTAGGGACTGAAAACGTGGGTTAGGAACAGGCCGCCTCGGGTAGTAAGGACTGAGAACATGGGATAAGGTCTGGCTTCCACGAAAAGAAATCCAAAGACATGATTCCAATATGACTCATTGTGATTAGGATGTCGAAGACGAAGTCTGAAAAAGGATCTTGAAGCTTTGTGTGCGGTGGTAATTTCATCCGTTGAGATCTTTTACATCATATCTGTTGTTGAAACACGCTGTAGAACCTACTGATATGTGGGCCTGAAAGACCATCCGGGAAGTAATATTCCTTAGCCTGGTGCAGCCAACCAATGCTGCCATTCACTGCGACTCATATCCTGCAGCCTTCCTCCACATCCAAAGGTGAAGCAGGTTGGAAGACTTGATGGCTACAGGGTTGCCAAACTTCCCACGCCTCTGTGATGTGACACGCATACCGGGACCAAGTGTTTACCTGCAGATCATTACAGGCGAAAATACGTCTTTCTCGTTATATATAAAATTTTCTGGCATATATGCGTCCAGAATGGGTTCATATGTCTCTGTAGTGTACAGTGAACTATTTTTAACGTTGTTTTTAGTAAAACATCATAAGTCAGCGACTGTCTCATTATTATTTAACAATGGGCTGGTCTTGTTTACTACGACATTGAAAATGGACTGCACAGCATTCTCACCCGTCTTCATTTTGATTTTACCCAAGTCTTCTGATGTCCTAATGTTTGTCTTAAGGCCATTTCTTTTCACTTCTAGTAACTACAACACTTTCTGGCCGTGCAATTACCAGCCTCTGTACAGCTCCTTTGTTCTGAGTAATGCCTTTCAAATTACCCCCAATCTTAGAGGTACGATTTACTATCTAATCATTGGTTTGATCACGAGTGGTTGAAGAAAATATATCTCTGTGTTGGAGGTGGACTGTCCATTCACCAGTCTATGTATTAGCTAAATGGCATCCAGGATGGGTGACTGGATGCTTGGTTATTTCCAAGCAGTATTCAGTAAGTTACCTTGCACAGTTCATAGGGACGTAAGGAAAGCACCATGGGAACAAATTTTGAGTGCAGCGAAATCCAACATCCAATAACACTCGAGAAATTCGAAGAAAAACAACGAGCAGCTCGACCCTATACCATCACCTCATCTCGAAGAAAAACAACGACCAGTTCGACCATATATCATCATCGTATCTTGCTTTCATTTGCTCTCTCTAATGATGTATTTTGAATAGTCGTGCAACAGTGGGCTCGATGCATCAGACTGCAAATTTTCTACGAGGATCCTCCGGAGTATTTTTAATCGTGACTCATTAGCTTCCCTTTTATATCTGGCTCTGGTCGTCTGGCGAAGAATCTACGTAGGCTTTATGACGTATGTGCTGCAGTGCCACATACATGAACTTGTCCGGCCGAACGACCCGATTGCCGTGGTGACCAGTTATTACAACCTTAATTGATCCTTGAGCAACAACTCCATATTCAGTGGCAATATCTTTTAGACCAACCTCTTTAATTCCTTTTTTCTCATTTGTATCAAGGAAAGACATACGGTATGTCAGTCGCCTAAACGAAGAACTCTCTTCTCATGAAGGTGAGAATCATTCCATTTGATGTGCTAGGCTTTTGCATACGTGGCCTGGTCAGATACAAGCATAACAATATTAAGTTTGTCAGATTCAGGGTTCGCTTGAAGGTGGTTTTGACGGTAGCCAAGTATTGAATAGTAAGTGGCAAACTTGACGTCTTTCCATCATGAGGAATCTGTAACTTGTTGCCATTTGACGGCTTAATAATTGTAGAAATTCTATCCAACATATCAACCCTTGAAAATGTCTCACAGAGGTCAGGAGATTAGAGCTAAAACATTTTCTTGTCCTTGTCTCTGTTTGTGGTGGTGTTCTGATACTGATGGTTGTGGTACAAACGTTGGTAGTTTCCTGCGTGTGGTTGGATGAAACACATATTCTCTCACACTTTCATGGCTGCCTTCTGGACAACTTCCCTTTGGTGTGCTAGGGTGTGCCTGCTTCAGTTAATGTTTCCTTGCTGAAGTTGGCATTAACTCAGAACAGAAGGCTTTCCAAAACTAAATTCTCGTGGAATTTTATAATCCTGCACGAACTGCAGTTGGGCAAGACTGGTTTCAAACTTCGGTGCCATGTCAAATGATGCAATGTAATCAAGATCTTGGGTGTCTGTTTACACTGATAAGAAAGAAACTTCTTCAAATTGTTCTGTTCAGGAAGATTTAGTGCACTCAGAGTAAGCTATTTAGTTTCACCTAACGCCTATAGAATTATGTGACTACTAGTAACTCTACGAGCATATTTTACACTGAAATAGAATTATGTAACTAATAGTAACTCTACGAGCACATTTTACACTGAAATCTTCTGAGGTGGGAGATTATTGAAAATCATGACTAGGATGACCTTGGCCACGGAGGATGGCAGTGTGCCATCTGTAGCGCATCCATGCTTCTGTCGTGTCTTAGTCTTTGCTTAGGGCTAGAAGGGATACCAGTCTCAGACGATGAAAATGCCTTACTGTCAGATATTCTTCTGTTGAGGGGTAGATGTAGGTGAGTTGAGAAGGATCTCACCTCTGAGGCGGTTCTTTAACAGGTCACTCTTGTGGTACAGAAAACATTTATTCTATCGCCATGCATAACTATTATTTGTAGATGAATAATGGTGGAATGATATGAATGGAATGGCATTTAACCTGTAGGTGGCAAGCATTATTGGCATAGTTATATCACTACAGTACTGAATGTGCCTAACAAACCAATAACATGATGCATCCAGACTCCCGTATACTGACCAGTTTACGATATATTTCCAATGATGTTAATATCTTTTTGACCGTGGAGGATCTTATTTTCTCTGGTATCCTGAGAGAAGATGGGATACGTGGAAATGAGTCTGTGTTGTTTCCCAACAGTGCACACAAATTTCACAATTTCTTCTCGTGTAACTTCATAAATTCACAACAAAAATTGTACATAATATGAAAGATTTTCCTTCCAGACATTTGAGTCTTGTAATCATATAAGGAAATGCTTACGGAAGACAAACGTACTCAACCTACCTCACAGAGTTGCTTTACTCTGGCTGATCATGACTGGGTCATTGCGTAATCACTAAGTGTTCTAACCGCCCACGAAAACGAGTCTGGACTTACGAGGAAGTTGAGAATTATTCTGCGGATTATCTGGTAGTGTACGTTTCCCCCCACACTGCTCGTGCGTCGTGTTTTACCATAGTTGCTACACGTTCTTTATTCCAGGAGGAGAAACGAAGATCAACGCAAGCGGATCGGCGTACAGCCTATTCTGGTGTAGAGTTCCTTTATACATCGCTCAGTCGCGGACTTGTCGAAGGTGAACCACAACTCCTCAACTTCTGCCTGTCGAGACGATGGCTTCGGTACAGCTTTGTTGTTTAGCCATGTCGTGTAGAAATGTTTTAAGTCAAACTGTGAATATACATTTTAATGACATGATTTTGTCGTTCTGCCTGGGAAATTAATTACTCCGTATGGCGTTTTGAAGTTGCTTCTTGTTAGGTTAATGTTGTCTAACTTTCGGCAAGTATTCTACGGTGCGGTACATATGGTTTTTAATCGTATGAGTCTATGTATCCAACACAATTGTATATAGTGTTATGTTCATGAAGGTCTTGGTTAAATGAGTGCCCAACCGATGACATATCTCTTGTGTAATGACAGTCAGTAGTGTTATAATTAGTTTAAACGATCGGATAACTTTTTTATTTTCTTGAACCTTTCAAGTTGTCTAATGTCTTATTTACATGGCTGAGGAGGTTGTGTAAGATGCCTTCAAGGGTTGTCTCAACGTTTCGACTTGAATCCACTAAATCATCATCTTCTGGAGCGTGTGAAGAGCTCAGTGGAATAGGTGAGAATATTATTGGATAGCAGGGTGAGGCTGGATGATACCTGTGTGTGGAAGTGCATGTAACACTGAATTGGCTCTTGCATGTCGCTCTCATTGGCTGTGACGCGGCGATGGATCATGTAGTTGTAGAATCCTGTCTTGGCCCGTTGTTGATTTTAGGTTGTTCCTTGATAATTAGTGCTCCAGGTTGTGTAGGTGTCATGTTCACGGCGCAGCATCCTTGTAGATTTAACCTTTGTCTCTCGTGTTATGCTCCTTGGCTACATGTAGTCTGGTGGAGATTTCTTGTAGGTATAGTGTGAGACCTACTCCACGACAGCTAGAAAAATCCCTCTCAACCTCGGCGAGACCCAGAAGATTTCTGTATTTCTTAAGACTCACCAGAAGAGCTATTGAAACCATCGTTTGTTGGCTGGTCAAATCTCACTTTTTGTTTTCTTGAGACTCACCAAAGTCAAGAGGGAGAGCAGAGCCACACTTGCCATACGCTGCCAAAGTATTTTCTTTACACAGCGCAGTGTTACTTGGTATGTGCTCTACTCTTATCCAGTGGTGGGTACGTGGATGACACTTAGCTTTTGGGTGGTTTATTGCACAATTTGCCTAAATGTTACCTTTCATTTGATCTAATACCAATTGTCACGCACTTGGAAGGCTTTAGCATGAACTTGTTTCTGGATATCTCTAGCCTCAGCCTCGACTTCGTTATTCATGATCTTTCGCGATAAGTGTTAGGTAATTGGCTTCCCAGGCAATCAGATCTTTATGCCTTATTTTTCGTAATAGGCTTTCATCCTGTTTGCTTTCTAATGCCTCTTTGATCTTCCTCTCCGCTTGATATCTTCCAAGAAATTATCAACGGTGCATTCAGAAAATACACGTCAGACGGATCTTATCTGAATATGTTCCATATCTCCAAATGCTGCATTTAACCTCACAAAGTGTTTACATATCGTGGATACATAGAGAAACAGCCTCTGCCTTAGACTGATCCACTGGTGTAATTTCTAGCCCTCCGAGCTCTCATCTCTTAGTATTCTCAAAATAACAGTCCCTGTATTCAGTAGTTTTTAGCAATAAGCGACATTGATGGCACCACTGTAACGCCATACAGGAAGTTAAAAGAAAGTCATTCCTACTGTTGATGTCATATATTTTTTCCCTCTCCCTTTACACCGAATTTGCTGAAAAAAAATTTCTTAATTTTTGATATCAGTGTTATTATCCTTATCTTCAATTCTCGTTGTTGAAGGGCATTTAAAACAATGCTGTGATATATATATGTATATATATATATATATATATATATATATATATATATATATATATATATATATATATATATATAACAGGACGGAACAGGCTGGAAGATAAGGTGTGTGTATGTAAACGTTAGGTCGATCCCGGTGAAGCCTTTGTCTCCAGGGTTATGAACCATGATAGCGTGTGGTCACCCCACGCCTCACTCACACATCGTGAGTTACCAATAAATGATATTCTTGTAAAATTGTTAAGGAATGGAAAAAAATTCAGATTGTAAGAATATTGAAAGTGACAATTAATGTGACAACGAAAATGTGTCAAGTGTGGAAAAGTGATAGTGAACTAGTATAGTAATTAACCTAGGAAAGTGAAACAAATGGCATTCTACATTACGCTGGACAGATACAAGGGTCAGTTAGTACCCAACCACCTTAGACAAGTTTTCCCAATACGGCATAACGCTATCACCTACCATACCTCGCTCTGTTACACAGGATGTCTATAAAGTGTGTAAGGCTCGTGCCCTGTAAGAGTAGCGAACCAATAATATATTTTCAAGAGACACCGATAACTTCAATTCCGACAGGGCAATGATGGCAATCGAACAACTGTTAAGAACTAAACCACAGTAGTGGCCGAGCGCCGGCGTTCAGTTGGTGTATGGAAACAGTGAACCTCACCAAAGGACGTATATCAGGGGCGGCGCCGCGCCGAATGTGACTAGTGCACCTACAGGCCGACATGAGCTTGGGAACGTGGGCCGTCACTGAGCAAGGACTGCAGCGCAACCGGACTTCCGTGCACAAACAGACCGAATTGACCCCAAGGACATGGCTAGTCGCTGAGTAAGGATTCCCGTGAGTTCGGACGCCCGTGCAACCTATCGTCTGTACAGGTAAGATTATAATTTAAGGCCATGTGTAACCAGTTGACGCTCCCTTACGTGAACTTTTAACACCACAGAGACTAAGCAGATCCGGTAGGCATTATTATGCTGTGCGGCAGAATTACAGTGTATTGCTTGTTTTTAAGTGCAATAACTAGGTTTTCCCTTACACTTGTAAATTAGGTTTAGTTACTATGAGAAGGTCTGCTGTGATACATGATGCCACATTTACTGGCACAGGTGTTTCTAGTTGGGTCATTAATGTTCTTATTAAGGGGTTTTACTTAAACCATAGCTTATGGGCCCCATGGTAATCTTAATTGATCGTCAACTATCAAGAAACTATTAGTTATATATATATATATATATATATATATATATATATATATATATATTATATTATTATTTTTTTATTATACTTTGTCGCTGTCTCCCGCGTTTGCGAGGTAGCGCAAGGAAACAGACGAAAGAAATGGCCCAACCCCCCCCCATACACATGTATATACATACGTCCACACACGCAAATATACATACCTACACAGCTTTCCATGGTTTACCCCAGACGCTTCACATGCCCTGCTTCAATCCACTGACAGCACGTCAACCCCGGTATACCACATCGCTCCAATTCACTCTATTCCTTGCCCTCCTTTCACCCTCCTGCATGCTCAGGCCCCGATCACACAAAATCTTTTTCACTCCATCTTTCCACCTCCAATTTGGTCTCCCTCTTCTCCTTGTTCCCTCCACCTCCGACACATATATCCTCTTGGTCAATCTTTCCTCACTCATCCTCTCCATGTGCCCAAACCACTTCAAAACACCCTCTTCTGCTCTCTCAACCACGCTCTTTTTATTTCCACACATCTCTCTTACCCTTACGTTACTCACTCGATCAAACCACCTCACACCACACATTGTCCTCAAACATCTCATTTCCAGCACATCCATCCTCCTACGCACAACTCTATCCATAGCCCACGCTATATATTCTTTCATACTATTCAACATTTTCCGCGTTAGCAAGGTAGCGTTAAGGACAGAGGACTGGGCCTTTGAGGGAATATCCTCACCTGGCCCCCTTCTCTGTTCCTTCTTTCGGAAAATTAAGAAAAAAAAAAAAAAACGAGAGGGGAAGATTTCCAAACCCCCCCCCCCCCCACTCCCTTCCCTTTTAGTCGCTTTCTACAACACGCAGGGAACACGTGGGAAGTATTCTTTCTCCCCTATCCCCAGGGATGATATATATATATATATATATATATATATATATATATATATATATATATATATATATATATATATATTGGAAAGGATCACAAATTTGCGCGTTATCAAGTATATTCCTATGCTTACCAAATGGCGTCCTAGCTAAGTTTCTTTGTTATATATCAGCTGACTGTTATATTTCTCTCTTTTGTCACCCCTGATGTGATTATTACACGAAAGTGCACTTGGGAACTTATCGTGTTTCATTTTCCCCGTGGACTTATAGGAATATATATATATATATATATATATATATATATATATATATATATATATATATATATATATATATATATATATATATATATTCTTTCTTTTAAACTATTCGCTATTTCCCGCGTTAGCGAGGTAGCGTTTAGAACAGAGGACTGGGCCTTTTTTGGAATATCCTCACATGGCCCCCTCTGTTCCTTCTTTTGGAAAATTACAAAAAAAAACGAGAGGGGAGGATTTCAAGCCCCCCGCTCCCTCCCCTTTTAGTCGCCTTCTACGACACGCAGGGAATACGTGGGAAGTATTCTTAACCCCCTATCCCCAGGGATAATATATATATATATATATATATATATATATATATATATATATATATATATATATATATACATATATATATATATATATATATATATTCCCATTTCGCTGTATGTGTTCTATCAAACATGAGAATTTCTCTCGCTGATATACTGGCGTATCAAATATAGACCCCAGAATTGCTTTAGAAGGAGAGGAGATGGAAAAGCCCAGGTCTTATTCTCTCACTAGTGTGGTGAAGGTATTGTAACCCCCTACTTATCCAAGGGCTCCTGCAGCTTCAAGGTTGCTATTCAATCAGTAGCTGGGAAAGGACCCACAACTTTGCAGTGAGAAGTTCTTCAGTGAAATTATATTCAAATGATATAACCTCGTCGAAGACGGTATCGGCTTGCAGTTAATCATTCGGAAATATTCGCTATCTGCCCCATTGGACAATGAATATTTTCTGTTCTGACAGTTCGCGCGGTGGGAATGCTGGCTTGTCGGGACTTTTGATAGTTTTATATTTTTACCAGAAGCTGCCAGAGCTTATCCCAGTGGAAAAGGTTTGGACACTGACGATGAATTATATATATATATATATATATATATATATATATATATATATATATATATATATATATATATATGTATATATATTATTTTTTTGTACATGTTCACCATTTACCGCATTAGCGAAGCAGCGTCAAGAACAGATGACTGAACCTTAGTGGGGAAAAATCCCCACTTGGCCCCCTTGTCTGTTCCTTCTTTTGGAAAACTAAAAACTGGAGGGGAGGATTTCCAGCCCCCCACTTCCACCTCTTTTAGTCGTCTTCTACGACACGCAGGGAATGCGTGGGAGGTATTCCTTCTCCTCTATCCCCAGGGATATATATATATATATATATATATATATATATATATATATATATATATATATATATATATATTTTTTTTTTATTCTATTCTTTATTTTGCTTTGTCGCTGTCTCCCGCGTTTGCGAGGTAGCGCAAGGAAACAGACGAAAGAAATGGCCCAACCCACCCCATACACATGTATATACACACATGTCCACACACGCAAATATACATACCTATACATCTCAATGTACACATATATATACACACACGGACACATACATATATACCCATGCACACAATTCACACTGTCTGCCCTTATTCATTCTCATCGCCACCTCGCCACACATGGAAATTAATGTATGTATGTATGTATAATGTATGTAATGTATGTATGTGTATATATATATATATATATATATATATATATATATATATATATATATATATATATATATATATATATTACTTTTGAAAACATTCGTCAACAGGAGTTAGTGGTAATGTCACCCATTACATTAGAATATATATTCTTCCGGTACAAGTGTGGTAAAAAAATTCCGCCATTGGTCATTGCATATGATCGACTATCGAAAGAAATTCAAATCTAGATACTTTATGGAAAGACTGCGGTAGTATAGTACTCTCATTTTCAAAGATCATTCCTGTATGGGATAAACAAGAAACTATATATAGATGTTCAATTTTGGTGCAATATTTGTACGGTGCAAGAATTACCTATACTTTATTGACATTAGTATTACACATTGGTCACCTTCATTTTGATAAACCTTCCTTGGGGCTCCTCAAAAGATGTCACAGTCTTGGTGTAAATTTGTGACGTGCAAGAATCATCTTAATCGTGTCATTATTGTTCGCAAATTTGTTCTTTAAGATCCGTGATTTCATTGTTACTGTATGGTTGGATTTTTTTTTTTTCAGTATGATACACAATCCTCTCGTGTGTGTGTGTGTGTGTGCATCCTTCATTTCACAAAGGTGGCGAGGTTGACCAGACCCTCTATGTCTTTCTTTCTTTCATACTATTCGCCATTTCCCGCATTAGCGAGGTAGCGTTGAGAACAGAGGACTGGGCCCTTGAGGGAATATCCTCACCTGGGCCCCTTCTCTGTTCCCTCTTTTGGAAAAAAAAAAAAAAATTGTGAAATTTGTATCCTGATCATATTCTCATTAAAACAGGATCCATTAAAACAGGATCCACAGATGTGAAGTTAACCCCGTATGTTACAGTGGTGTGTGACGACATATACAAATAATGCTGTAAACTCTCTCCATCTAGCAATCACGCCTCTTTAATCTATTCATCTCCGTTTCTCTCCGTTTCATTTCTTATCACTCCTGTACTTTCGTGAATAACAATGTTTAAATACGTCTTTTCCGTGGGCTTTTTTTTTTTTTTTCGGCCAACTCGTCAAGCATTTCAGTGAAATGAATCCCCGCATGTGATGGAATCCGTGGAATTTCACATTGCATTTCATTTTTCTCAATACTATTACCAGTCGTTTACATATAACAACATGGAATTTACATTGATTTTTACTCTGCAAGGCCTCCACTGAAGTTCTGTTGTCAACAAAAACTACACATCTTTACATTTCACTGCAGCAACCAGAGGACCTCCACAAACTGCATGTATTTCAGCCGTCTAGGATGAGCTCTTGTCACTATTTCTTTAACTGTGTCGTCTGCTAAACTCTCATTACTAGAATATTCCCTTATGAGAACACCACATCCCGCCCGCCCTTCGCCTTCCTGGCACTGATCCATCACAATATTTAGTTTCGTCTGGGGAGACTGTTCATTTCGTATATGATTAGGTTGTCAATTTTTTTCTTTTTTTCCCCTCGCTCAAGACATCTATTGCGATGCATCCTTCTGCCTTAAGTTTGTAATGAAATACAATGTTTATTAAAGGAACTCCATACTCCATCATAACACATTATTGTTGTTTTCCTGTTCACTTCTCCAACATCTCTTCTTTCATTTTAACACATCATTGCTCGAGGTTGTCTTTCATCACCTCTCCTAATGGTTCTTTCGAGTTACAGTTATAGGGCGTTCCTTTATTCTATAGCCATTACGCGGTAAATTTAACTCCTTTCTCATCATTTAAGTTTTAGTGTTCCGTGGGCAACTCAGAATAGTTCTTAATAATACTCCAGAAGAATTGTTTGCAAGACCTTGTTCCCTTCGATTCCATAATGTTTTTCATTTAGGTTGTCTGTCATTTCTTGATTATGATTTCCAGAGAGCTGCCGTGACAGTGGACTGTGACTTAGGGCGGCTTTTTTGTTGTCTTTCACATATCTACCACTTCCATCATACTACTGACCACTCTTCTTCACTCGAGTGTTTACACTGTGTCTCAAGTCTTAGGCTTTTTTCTACGGAAAATGGATGCCGTTACGGCAAGAAATCCTACTTTAGACCGAAAGTAAAACGAAACAGAGAAGAGAAAAGAAGGAAGAGGGAAGGAATAGTTTACCTCTTTAGATGGAATAGTGACAGAAAAAAAAATGTATGAAGACGAGTAAAGATTAAAGCGATCCTAACTCGGAGGCCGAACAATGGTCTTGTACATCACTCCAACACGCCTAAAACGGTTCCTTGGGCGGCTGCTGTCAACGACCTGCCAATGTAAAGGGTTCAGGAGGTCGTAGGCACCACTGCAACCCTCGAGGATACTTTTCTGGCTGGTTACTGTCTGCAGCCTACCGACACGTTGGCTCTGAGATGGTTCCTCGCATCTCCCACAAGACTCATAATTCAAGTTGGTATCATTTTCCCTGGGCGGCTGCTTTCCACAAGCTGCTGACAGATGGTGTAACATGGTTCCGGGCAGCACTTCAGAACAGCACTTCTCCAGATGGCTGCTCTCTTCAACCTAGTTGTCGTCAACCTTGTAACACGAAGGGCGGAAGATTGTTCCGGGCATCAAGTTTGTAGTGCTTCCCTGGCCGGCTGCTGTCTATAATCTCCAAACAAAATGGTTGCAAGTTAGTACAAGAAGTCCCCTCAACACTCCCATTTTCAGGGTGGTAGTACTTTCCTGGGTGGTTTCTGTCCACATCTTGTCCCCTGCAGTGCCCTGTCAAGCGTTCATGTGTGTGTATGCGTCCGTTGGTCATGAAACCATCATTGCAATGTACTTGTGACTCTCTTACTCTTCATGAACTATCATGTATCGTTTGGTGACCCTTACATCGTGGTTGTACTGGAGGATATGTTGTTCACATGTGTACTACAGACACTCTTGAAACTTCGAGTCACCTTCTATAAGATGTCCGCGTCAGTTTTCACTCCCTCTGAGTTTTTCATCTGTGCAATTCGTTCTTTGACTGATTGTCCTCCTGACAACTAACTGAACAACAAGAATTTTTTGTTTTGCAGATGATGTCTTTGTTTTTTTAATCCGTTTGTCCTTTCTTATTCATTCTGGTGTACTCATTCCCTGCTCTCTCTCATAGTCTTTCATATGCAGCCTGGTTTTTATGCCTTTCATGTCTTCTCTACTCTGTAAGTCCTATTGACGTTTCCATTGAACCACGCCTCTTTCTTCTACATCCTTCCCTCTCCATCATCCGCCTCTGGAGCCCATCTATTGATTCCCTTACCATATACATCAAAGAACCTCTCGTGACACCGCTCCACATTCTGATGGTGTGTGTGTGTATGTGTGTGACGGGGGAGAGTTTTACACTCGTGGGTCCCCATCTCGAGCCTCTCTACTAACGTACAACTTTTTAAACTTTTGTATGCACTCCTTATTCACTATGTCCTCACGTAATTTATATCGGCTATCCATCAACCTTTTACTATAAACATAGTTCTTCTCTACGACTTTTTTTTTTTTAACAAGTTTCCTGTTCGGTTTCATGTTAGGTCCCTTGGTTGTTCTATACCTTCACCTAACAAAGAACTGTTTGCTATCTTCGTTATAAATTTGTTTAAGAACTTAGAGGTTGTGATCGCGTCACCCCTTACTCTTCTCTCTTCCGTAGAGGAGAGATCTAAGACCTCTAGTATTTCCTTGTAACTCTGCTCCTCTGTACCTCTTGTGTTAGCTTCTTGTGCTTATGTTGACCCGGTGACCAAACTCGAGAAGCATCTTACTAAATATTTTTTTTATCCCTGAACCTAAATGCAACTCTGATATTTACTTCCAGACAGTTAGTCCCGTCAACTATTCCCCGAAGGAGGGACTGTGGTGAGAGATTAGAGACGATGTCGAATCACAAGTCTCTTTGACAAACAGATTCCTGCAGCGTAGCATTGCACTTCTGGTTAGATGATATTCATACCGAGGCCAACCATCACTGTGCACTATCCTCAGTACTTTATATTTACTCTGGTTGATCTTTCTTGGATAGTTCACTATATCATCTGGTGATGCATCTGTCTCTGTTGAATGTATAGCGGGGTAGAAAACGTATTCCCTCTTCCTCGACAACCGCCTCTTCTTCCAATCCGTGATTCAATCTAGGTTCGGCTCTTCCTATACGCTCTCTACGCTCCGAACGTAGGGCCCTAACCGATAAGGGAGTATTCGCGTCTTGACTGATTTGGCGTAACTATGGGCAACACGTTATAATGTTTGGCAACTACCCCGGGCCGAGTTCGCCCCCGTCATCATTACCAGACGTATATCGTACGTCTGGCAATGAGCGTACATGTATACAAACATACAGATACTCGTGTTATGGATTTTTGAGGTGGAAAGGGTTAACAAGAAGCTGTGCCTTGCACTGCAACTGAACAAAGATATTAATAAATGTTTGCATTATGACGTTTGACCTTGGGTTCTACATTATGATTTTGACCTTGAGTTCTACATCATTTTACCTCTCATTCTGAGTAGATGTTTAAAAGTGGGCCCTGCATATTACTTACTACCTTCTTTTGAAATGTTGAAAGAAGACTCAACTTAGGGACCCCAAAAGGCTAGGGTCGGCCCTGGTTCAACCATTCCCTTTTTTAAGCCATTCAGGCTAGAGGTATTTCATATCCGGCTTGAAAAAACTCCTTCCTCTGCTTTCAGTTCAGCATTCATATCTGCCCGTAACCATTGCAAGCACAATATTCAAAAGACGAAAGAAATAACCACTTTAAGTATGGTATAAGATGAAGCATTTCGTTATCCAAATAAAGTGCAACAACCTCTCCTCTTCATCCACTCATAGGTCTGTTTGGTCTTTGGCTTAAGGCATCTTGAACAACACATGTCACACTACCTTTCCTTCAATTTTCTCTTCTGACGGTACTATGTGTGTGTCTTCCATTCAGAAAGTAACCAATTTTAGTTTTCTATTACTCCAACTTTTACTCCAATGGCTTGCATTCTTTCACTCCCTGATTTTCCTCTTGCTAATCCTATGCCCCTCCCTGTAATCTCTCTTCGTATTGTCCGAAAAACACTTATCTCCCAGAACACGAGCAAGGCTAACTGACCAAATGTCATCCATCCCCGTTTATTGAAAAGCTGTGCTTTCGAACTTGCGCTTGAGCTTGCTCGCCTGTTACATTTCTGAAAAAAAAAAAATAATCCTTTTTTCATGAAAGCATGCATGAATGCATCTCATTCCAGAGAAGGGTGACCGTTCTAACCCCTTTAACTTGTTCTGTTTCCAAAGCCTTTGGTCCTTCCTCAACTGCCAGATTCTCAAACACATATCACAGTATTCTCTTCTGTCAAAAATTTCGCTCTCGCAAGGCACGTTGTACTAGTGGTATCTTTCCTACCATACTGATGTCGGTCATAATCTCTCAAACATTTTGGAGAATCTTATGTCGTTGCCCATGCTATATCAAAATATTTTGACAGTGTGGCATCAGGGTCTCATCTCCAAGCTAACTTCTTTTGGCATCTCTCACTTAACGCCATCATATCTGGCTTCCTCTCTGGCCGATCTGTCTCCGTAGTTGTAGATGGATCAACTTCCTCCCCTTTCCTTATCAACTGCGGTGTCCCTCATGGTTCTCTGCCTCCCATTCTCTTCCTCCTCATCATCAAGAATTTCCTTTTTTCAACATGTAACCAAATGCACATTTCTGCTGACGACTCAACACTGCATTCCTCCAGTTCCTTCCGATCTGTTTCATCATGTCGCACTGGGTCTGCATCCCGTCTCAGCACAACCTCCCCTATAAAAGTGCTTGTATACACATACACACTGTTACACAAGCTCACAAACGCGTACATAAAAGCAGAGAGACACACACACACGCTCATGTAGACACACATACCAGCACACATGCCCACCTTCCAATGCTTAAAGATGAACACTTATATCAGTACCACAACACATACATACATGTTATGATTACAATCTGCTCAGAAATCACGCCTCACCCTACCATTCCCTAGCGACCGATAGACCAGTCGCCGCCGCTGCCCAGTCTCCTTTAGGCAGAGTGGCTGGTGACCTGTGAATACTGTATCACGCACCAGGAGGACTGATTTATTATATAAGGCTGCTGAACCTTACTGTGAAAACTTGTATTAGTGACATGTAAGACTTTTTTTTTTTTTTTTCGAAAACATATCATCAATGCAGGAGGTGACATGGACACGGTTATGAAAGATGAAGTGTTTACTTTGAGGCTTGACGCCTTGATCAAGACGGGACACCCGTCAATGTCGTGCCCTCCTGTTGCAGAGTATCATAGTCGTGCTGAAGGGTCGTACCGTCGTTCTTGAATGGTAGAATAAGTGACACATATACGTGGTGATTGATAAGTGGCACATATACGTGGTGATTGATAGTGGCACATATACGTGGTGACTGATAAAGTGGCACATATACGTGTTGATTGATAAAAGTGGCACATATACGTGGTGATTGATAAGTGGCACATATACGTGGTGATTGATAAGTGGCACATATACGTGGTGATTGATAAAAGTGGCACATATACGTGGTGATTGATAAGTGGCACATATACGTGGTGATTGATAAAAGTGGCACATATACGTGGTGATTGATAAGTGGCACATATACGTGGTGATTGATAAGTGGCACATATATTTAATGAATGGTAAGTTGCACTTATATGTACGTACTGATTGATGAGTGGCACAAATACGTGGTGACTGATAAATGGCACATATACGTGATGACTGAAGGGTCGTAAAGCCGTCCTGGAATGGTGACATAAGTGGCGCACATACGTGATGATTAAGGCATAACTCCTTCCAGGTTTAGTTTGACCACTGTACGTATACCGATAATACCAGCAAGTGCGCTGAGCCCACGTATGTCTGCACTCGGTTTCCATCCCTCACCCAGGCGAGTCTCATCAGGGGAGGAGCATGCAAGACGAAATTGCCATTTTTCCCTTAATCTTTATTTTGCAAGGTGATGAATACTGAATGAGGCCACACGTAATGAGGAACCCATGAAGGTTAACGTTTGAATAATGATTCCCGTATGGGGAGTCGTCCACAGCCAACAGAGAGTCGTCCGTAGCCAACAGAGAGTCGTCCACAGCCAACAGAGAGTCGTCCGTAGCCAACAGAGAGTCGTCCGTAGCCAACAGAGAGTCGTCCGTAGCCAACAGAGAGTCGTCCGTAGCCAACAGAGAGTCGTCCGTAGCCAACAGAGAGTCATCCACAGCCAACAGAGAGACGTCCGTAGCCAACAGATAGAACCACTACATTCCTCCTTCAGACACTGCGGGGTGTCACGTATTTAATGAACAATGGATATCCGGGTTTTTTTTTGTTTTTTTTTTTCTATATCCGGTTTTCGGAATGAACTGATCGTGTGATGACGAGGTTAGCGTGGAATCATCCGGAGCAGAGGTGGTGTGTGTGCACTAAGAGAACGGTGCACTATGAGATGAGTGCACCATGAGAACGGTGCACTATGAGATGGGTGCACCATGAGAACGGTGCACTATGAGATGAGTGCACCATGAGAACGGTGCACTATGAGATGAGTGCACCATGAGAACGGTGCACTATGAGATGGGTGCACCATGAGAACGGTGCACTATGAGATGAGTGCACCATGAGAACGGTGCACTATGAGATGGGTGCACCATGAGATGGGTACACCACGAGGCAGGTGCACCATGAGAACGGTGCACCACAAGCTGGGTACCTCCATGAGCTGGGTACACCACGAGGCAGGTGCACCATGAGCTGGTTGTACCATGAGGCTGGTGCACCATGAAAACGGTGCACCATGAAGATGCGCACCATACGACCTCGCTGTTACAAATCCCCCCCCCCCCCCGCCCCCACCATCCACCCACAACCAGGGTCTCGCTCATCAACAAAGGGAATGTCAAGTCAACAGTAATGAATTACTCGCCGTTTTCTAAAAGAGGAAGAAGAAAAAAAAAAGAAGGGAAGACTTTTCATTCTTTCAGTTTCTTTGTATCTATTGTCTGGGTAAATTGGAGGTTTAGTATTGGAACGACCGTGACCGACTAGTTACAACTGTTATATTTGTAACATTTACAACTTCGTTACGTGACGTATTACATTTACAACTTCGTTACGTGACGTATTACATTTACAACTTCGTTACAGGACGTATTATATTTACAACTTCGTTACGTGACGTATTACATTTACAACTGCGTTACGGGACGTATTATATTTACAACTTCGTTACGGGACGTATTATATTTACAACTTCGTTACGGGACGTATTACATTTACAACTTCGTTACGGGACGTATTACATTTACAACTGCGTTACGGGACGTATTACATTTACAACTGCGTTACGGGACGTATTACATTTACAACTGCGTTACGGGACGTATTATATTTACAACCGCGTTACAGGACGTATTATATTTACAACCGCGTCATGGGACGTTTACATTTACAACCGTGTTACGGGCCTTATTACATTTACAACCGTAACATGCGACTTATTGCGCAAAGGAATATATACGTCAAAAGACCATTAGAATCTTTTAAGACTGTTTGTGAGGGTGGAATATATCAGAAACTCGCAGATTATTATGGCAAAAGCTATAGAAGGTATAACACAGAGAGAATAAGCTGCAAATTGTTAATGTGGCTAAGGAGGCGCAAATAATGTTATGTCATGGACTTGAAATGTTTATAAGATCTATTCTTAAACGTGTTTACGTTACTGTTTTCAACCACTCTAATTGGCAAATCGTTCCATATGTTAACAATCCTGAAAAAGGACTTCGCCTCATTCGAGGTAAAATGTTTACCCACGAAGTTGCATCCATTACTGCGAGTGCAAGCAAAGGAATTATATCTTAGGTAACTTGATAGGTCAAAATTATGGAAGGCCTTGATAATTTAGAACTCTCCACCTTTTTTTCTAAGCTAAGTATATACGCGCCGTTTAATCTGCTTTCATAGGATTTGTTTTTAAGTCTGGGAATCATCTATTCTGTCTCTTTTTTTTTTTTCCACCTTGGTGACCAAAACTGAACACAACAAGATTGGTATGAAGCAATGAAGTGCAAAGAACAAGGTTGATTTCCCTTTACATAAATTCGAAGGCCCACCCTATCAATCCAAGAATTTTGTTCGCTTTTTTCACTGCATCTTATCACTTGGTTATAGGTCACCAAGCGTTCATACTGTAGCTTCCCTTATCACTGTTGCTACCAATATGTAAAACTTGGTACTTATCGATACTGAAAGTTCGTTTGCCTCCTATGAATTCTGTCCATCAGTTTGTCTGTATCAGTCTGAAGCTGTAAGATTTTCAAGTTCATTTGTAGATTTATTTTCCAGCAATATATCATCAGCATATTTTGACATTTTGCAATGCAGCCCATTATCAATATCATTAACATACAAGAGGAAGAACCGGTCCCAAGACTGATCCTTGCAGCACTCCACTTATTACGTCTAACCATTCTCAGGCTTGACCGTTAATCACAACTTTGTTTACGGCCAGTCAACCAATTCCCTATCCACTGAAGTAACGTCCCATCAGTGCCATATGACTTAATTTTCCCTGTAAATAATGGACTAGTTACCTGGCTAATGGATGACTCTCTTGCTTCTCACTTAACTGTAGAACTCCTTAGGGCTTTCTTTTGTTGTTTCTAGCAGTATGCGTCTCGCAGTGAAGTTTGCTTTGTCGTGTGACTCTCTTACTTGGCAAATATATATAACTTCCTCAGTCACGTTTGTTATTGGTCTAGAAATAGACGGTTTATTACGCATTGGCGCACTTTTCTAAGCTAAGTTCATGTCGTTTTCATTCACTATATCCTTCTAGGTTGGCCTGTCAAGAGCAATAATGCGATCATTAAAATCTGCACGTTTAAAATCGGTTCTTTTATGCGACTCTCATGTTGACCAACACTACTTAAGGTGTTGAAAGCCTTCTCCAAAGTGATTTGTTGGTGATTTCATCTATAACTGTGTTATTGGGCTTATTATATTTACAACTAGGTTATAGGTCTTCCGACATTTACACTATGGTGTGGAAGGTATCATATATAATTTTAGATCTTTTTGCGCATCATCATCCTTTGTTTTATTATATTTTGTTGCTTTATCGCTTACCTATAAGGAAGAGATATGAATGCCTCCCTCATGATATCATGATATCCTCACAGAGCGGAGGAATCTGAGGGAAAGGGAAGCGTGGAGCGTGACAGGTCGCCCTGTTCTGATGTGGCATGATGAGAATGAGCAAGAGATGAGACTGTGAAATTATCTTTCACTTTCCACCTTTATTTGACCGTGGCATTTCTCTCATCATTTCATTTACTCGTCATTCATTTCCCTTACTCAAGGATAACTTATAAAGCGTCTCTAGTGTTGCTAGTCTCTCACAAGATATTGCCGACTTCACATCACCTATGGCCTGAAATAGTTATTTTTCACGAACCTTATCATTTGTAGTCTTTCCGTTAAGATAGTGAAATACTTGTATCGCAATTTCTTCAGTGACGGTGCTGAGTTACCACATATTCTCACGAAATTACTTTATGATAACGTACGTACGTTTGTCTTTCTCTCTTTGACTAAGTTCACATTACTGGAAAGCTGTTGTCTCTTGTGGAGATCTGCCCACCGAGTGGACGAAGCTCTTACGTAAACACGTCTCTCCATTGTTAGCTTTCATAATGTTTATGTTGCCCAAGTGAATGAGCTGTTATATAACCGCTTTGGAGACAGTCTGTGCTACACAGTCGATGCTACTGTGTTGGAGACGGTCTTTGCTACTGTGTTGGAGACAGTCTATGCCACTGTGTTGGAGACGGTTTATGCCACTGTGTTGGAGACGGTTTATGCCACTGTGTTGGAGACAGTCTATGCCACTGTGTTGGAGACGGTTTATGCCACTGTGTTGGAGACAGTCTATGCCACTGTGTTGGAGACGGTTTATGCCACTGTGTTGGAGACAGTCTATGCCACTGTGTTGGAGACGGTTTATGCCACTGTGTTGGAGACGGTTTATTCCACTGTGTTGGAGACGGTTTATGCCACTGTGTTGGAGACGGTCTTTGCCACTGTGTTGGAGACGGTCTTTGCTACTGTGTAGGAGACTGTCTTTGCTACTGTGTAGGAGACAGTCTATGCAACTGTGTTGGAGACAGTCTGTGCTTCCGTGTTACACGAATTACTTTTTCAATAATCCGATGATAATCATAGAAAGTGAAGCATCTGGAGGTTTGATCCAATACGGGTGCCGGATCCTACGCCACCAGGAGTTAGAGCTAATGAAGCTGTTAAGACACACAGCGAGACGTGGCTCGCTTAGGTATGTGATAACTTTCCATGGCAGGCAGTAAAGACTGGCGGCAGATGGCGTCTCAGGCAGATGGCCTCCGGCAGTTGGACTTCAGTGCCTCACATACTCAAACGTTAATTGCTAGGATGCTTTGTGTAGTTATCTGCTTCACGGCTTCATTACGGGATTCATCGAAACTCTTTTTTTTTTTTTTTTTTGTATTTCTACGTTTGTCTTACGATTCGTAGGTGGCGTCTCTCTCTCTCTCTCTCTCTCTCTCTCTCTCTCTCTCTCTCTCTCTCTCTCTCTCTCTCTCTCTCTCTCTCTCTCTCGTTACGAACTTACGGTTCCGTTGTCCCCACTGCAATAGAATTGTATAATTACAACGACGATCGAATGTATAAGTTTTGTCAGATAAAGGAGTGAGTGTATTCGGGGAATGCCTGAGGATGATACTACTTTTTTTGAGAGACCACTTACTCGTAAGCTGAAAATTGATATCTGGTCATTCATATGTTTTCCGGGCGGCTGTCTCGCGTGTTAATGTCGCCCTCTACTGCTTCACGTTCAGCTGGGGGTCTGTGGAGGACCTTCCCTAACCATTGATCTTCAGCTGATTCATATAATAGATGAGGAATTGATTTAAACGTCCTATTTATCTTTCAGATTTCTAAAGGTAATTTTTTTTCCTCTTTTCCCACTTTCCTATCCCGTCTCGGTGAAGTAGCATCAAGGAACAAGACACAATAGCCTCAGTTACAGGCATGCCGTCTCTAGCTGCAGTGTATAATGTACCAACACCAGAGCCCCTCAGCCAAGCCCCACAGAGCACTCTATGGCTTTCACCGCCTCAGTTACTCTGGTTCAGCCCACGTACATCAGGCTTTTGGATGAAGTTAGGGACTGAACGTCAGAGTATAGGGGGTCTTGGTGTTAAGTAGTTGGGGAACTGAGTTTAGAAGTTAGAAAACTTGGCCCTATGAGGCGGGTAATTAAAGATTAAGACATAGGAGGACTTGGCTTAAGTTGATGGAGTATGAAGTATATGAATGTATGATATGTAGCGTCCGACAAGTGTGTATTAGGTGGAAGAGGGTGGAAGGGTTACATGACATGAACATGGTGGAGTCTTTTGAGTTTAAATAAAAGAACGAACTTTAGCTTTGTCTTGAGAACAACTGTGAAACAAGACTAAGGGTGTGACATTAGAAAAAAATGCGTGGTTAATAGTAGTGTAAGAGGATGGGAAAGTTTATTACATTTGTTACAACAATTTGCATTTGTGAAGTAAAGTTACGGGCAGGATGTACGCATGAGTTTTTCTTTAACTTTGTCTCTTCGTCATCCTGTTGAACGTCTCGCCAAATATTGACAAACCACTTCCCTCCCGTGACCGCGGATGTAACACCGTCGTCCTCTGTGTCTTGCAAGTCTTCATCTCATCTTGTACTACTTTCCAACTGGGAGTACTAACGGCTCCGACATCAAGGCGTATGTAATTTCAGAGAAAAAGGCAATTGATAATAACAGATCCGAATGTCAGCGCAGTGTCAAGCATCCGTGATGGACGAGATGGCACACGATTATTGCAGTGTTGAACGCGATGAGGAAGATCTATGTACGTGCTCTCGACGTCCTCAGGTGTCCGATAGTGGCGGGACAGGAGCATTGTTGCTATGATTTGGTATTCGTTCGTTTGCAACGGTCTGTGTTGAGTGACATGCCATGTGCACTCCGTCCGTACGTTTGTAGGTCCTCATCTTTAGTTACTTATCACTCGAGTTTGTATGTCATGATGGCTGTTGATCATGGGAGTCCTTGTTTCGCTGATCCTTGACAAAGGTCTGATCAGAGGTGAGTCATTATCCTACATCCATGGTTACGTCCCTACTTTTCTTCTGATGATCATTTTCTGATTATTGGCTTAGGTTAATCAAGCTACATATTGATCAGACTTTGTAATATTACTAATCTAATAGATCCTATGCTCACTTCTGAAGAGAGAATTGATTAGCACAAGCGTAAACCTTGCCTCTATCTATACTCCCGACTTTAGTCTCAGTTCACCACGACTGCTCAACCATACTGAATTTTGATGAACTTTAACATGGTAATGTGATTGGTTCTCGCTGCTCTTAACTCTTGCTCAAAATCATCTTTGTAGGTAGTACTTGGTAGGCAGCCAACGACCAGGGAGGTATATTACACCAGTACTACCCGCCTGTGTATCGGGACTGGTTAGTGACGGCTGCGTTGTGAGCCAGCATTGTAGTGGTTGTCAAGCTACATTCCTTTGACCCAGGTAGCTGTCTTTTCTTTCTGCCTCACTCACACGTGGGCTACTGGTATTCTGTCTACAAACATACAGTCTCTACTTGTCAAACTCGCACAGCTCATTCTTCATAACTTGATTTTCCTGCGGTGAGCACTGAGCGCTAACCCTGCCTTTTGAAAGAATGGTAGGAGCAGTAAATAGAAGTAGTAGATAGGAACATTTAGTTAGGAGCATTTGGTAGAAACATTATACAGAAGTAGTAGGTAGGAACATTAGGTAGTAGTGGTCAGTAGGAATATTTGGTAGGAGCCTTTGCAAATACTACGCTGGAGTTGACCTCTGTTAAGGGTAAGGTACTAAAGGCTAAGAAGCGGTACTGGGGAGTTCACTATTTATGGACACTCTGTTGCCGTGGTTACCCCGTTGAGGGAGTTCCAGTTGGGAACGGGCGTCAGAGATATAGATAGACAGATAGACATATGTTCATAAAGCCTAAGGAATATGATAGTATCTGCTTTAAAGAAGTTTGTTCGATTGTAGACCGTCCTTATAACGTTTTTGTCGGCTGGTGTGTTGACTTCTGAGAAAAGTCACAAGGCGTTTATTATTCGTTTATGACTGACACTGGAAGTACAAACAATATCTTCCGGTAGAATTCATAATGGATAAGTTTGTCATCAGGAGAGAAAACAAAACAAAACATGAAGGTTGGTAGTATTGAAGACGAAGCGACAGACGAAGATGGAAGTACGAGTGCAAAAGAAATTAAATATCCCACAACATGGAAGACTTAGATGACTAAAAACACCCAGGAAAAAAAAGATCGCTTCTTTTTAACTAGTTGTCTCGGACTGAATTGAAATGAATTGAATGTGCCTCTAAAATAAGATATATGACTTTCGGGAGCCATCACTGGGTAAAGGTTGAAGACCACTAATTTGAGGTAACTAATTCTGTTGTCACAATTCAGCCCTGTTGCATGTTAATATGCACTAGAGGGATATTAAAGAAGACCATGGCAGCAAGGTGACAAATGGAAGTGGTTCGAACAAGGCTGAGAATCGGACACATGTAAATGTTTACATATATAGGTAATTCGAGTTTAGATCGACCGTAAGTTAACTCACAATAGTAGAAAGCAGTGACCGCTGAAATACAGGAGGTCTTAGGCTGGCCTCCCTGACGATCCTTCCGTGGGATTGTAACAGACTGTCAAGCGTAGCTCCTCCCCCGTGGCTCGGGTTGAAACCATCAGAAGACGCTGCTATGAAGTGTCGCTCAACGACCGGAGTGACCTGTCTTCTAAGCCGTTACTGAATTTTTCACTTGTTTTACGACCTTTCATGGGACAAGTTCATAGGTATCTACAGGTCACCAGTATAATCGTCCTTGGCCGATCTCTTGTCTAATTTGTGCATCCTTTCTCTGAAAAATCACGACTTACCATTTAAATCTTCCTACATTTGAGTCTCTCTTTTCCACATACATCGACAGTAAAGTTTTATCAAGTACATGTAAATGGCGGTCGTCTGTAAAGTATTGGTAGATGCTGGGCCTGACAGGGAAGCAGTGGTTTGCAACATTCCTGTGCCCAAACATTCACAGAATTATGAGGATATCCGATTTCCAGCATTTACATTACCAAAGAAAAGGACTTGGGGAAACAAGATTATCCAGGCAGGATATCCCTATCAGTGGTAAGGACTGCCATGAGCCACAAAAAGAAGACTTTCATAAAAAAACGTTTACCGATCTGATTTTGGAAAGTTCATGTGGAAATCGCTGCAATAGACAGTTTCCAGTCACGAAGGATGAACGAATTAGGCCATATCAGCCAAGTCTTCATATGATCAACCAGTCGCTGAGTAAGTATAGATCTAATGCTAGATTCAAGGTGATCCCTAATGCCCTCTTGTAAAGCACTAGGCGATGTAGAAGCAGCGAGGGAAACCCCAATGACTGTGAGGATGCGATGATCACTGGGCAACGCTCTCTCGCTCTCTCTCTCTCTCTCTCTCTCTCTCTCTCTCTCTCTCTCTCTCTCTCTCTCTCTCTCTCTCTCTCTCTCTCTCGCGGGATTAGACCAAGTTGCCTCAGTACAAAAAAAAAAAAAAAAAACACTAGATTTAAGGTCCTACTGTCATGGACCAAATTTAAGAGTCTCATTATAGAGTATTAATTGCAAAACTTACTTAGTGTTTAAGTCACAAAATGTTGTTGCGCCTAAATCTCTGTACTGCAGTTCCAGATAGGCTTTTAGCCAGTAGATCGGGCCTGTATTCTTCTCCAGTCCAGTCTCACTGCAAACGTTCCTGCGTCGTACCTTAACTCCAGGATTATCTTTTCTCACCATCTCCTCTCCATCCTTGTACTTCCTTCCAGGTCTTCCCAGTGGTCTTGTCTTCTCTCGCTTCCATTGCCATCTCCTCCTGTCAACCCTCTCATAAGGCAGTCTTACCAATTCTTACCGGATATTCCAACCTCATTTGTGACGCGTTTCCCTGGCGCACTAATGGAATTACTTTTCTTATTTGTACCTTATTCCATCCAAACGTATTTTACGTACTATTGTTTAAGTGGTTCGTATTTCTGCTGTTCAAAATGTACGATTGTTATTGCCGGATGATGTCCGGCTTTCTGCTAGAGAGATCATCACAGAAGGGAGGGCGGACTCAAAATTATCTTTGTGAGTCTAGGTATATACGAACTTCAATATAGGACAGAGGACGCATACATCTTTACTATGATTCGTTGTCTTTTCTCTGTTATTTCAGTCTTATTTCTGTTCAGTTCAACTGAAATTAACGTCCAGGAAATTTGATTTTTTTTTCATATATTCTTCGATGAATCTGTTTATATATATATATATATATATATATATATATATATATATATATATATATATATATATATATATATATATATATATATATATATATATTCTTCGACAATTTCAACTCATATCTTTGCGTTCTGTCTATGATAAAGTCAGTAACTTTTGCTTATCCCAGACATACGTCACAACGTTATAACTTTCATTCTGATTCCATCCTACCATTACTCACTTATGCTATTTAAACACCAAATACCATGGTATCGCCTGAGACTTTAGATTTCTGTTCAGAAATGCAATGTATAAAGAAGATATTACACCACCCTGCATTACTCAGAAATTACATTAGACCAGTTTTAATTTCCGTCCCAGGTTTTTACGTTACACAGACAAGGGAAACACTTAATTATATATACAAGAAGACTAAGAAATATAAGTGGCAACAGACCACTGGGTCCTTTCGAAGCTATTTGTAGTTAAGGAAGTGATCAGAAACTTTGATATTAGTGTGGTAAGAACAGAAAGGAATCGAGATGACTCAAAGAAAAATACCCCGTAAAAAATTTTCATGCAACCAGAAGTGGCGCAAATGACGTCAGTCGTGGACTTGAAGCGAATGATGAATGAATTCCCAAACGTATTTAATGTGCTGCTCTTAACTACTATCCGTAGTAAATAATTCCATTCGCCTAATACGAAGTAAAACGCTTGCCCACGAGTCTGAATCCATTACTACGAGTGGAATCTCACACCCTGTCCCTAAGACCCTCTATTAAACCCAATGTTCCCCATCTTGAACCCAAGCTTCGCACCTCATCAGCCAAACGCCAGCATTCTCTGCCTTTAAGTTTCCATCGATTTCGTTCTCATTCCATTCATTTGGAACGGAAGTTCTTTTTTTTTTTTTGTACTCCTAGGGCTCAGGTTCCTTACTTGTTGACCTTTAGTGCCATATCTGTTAAGCTGAAGACCTTTATGTCTTTATCACAGTCTTGCCTTTGTTCATCTTAGCCCTAAGCCCCTCGACTCCTAACACCATCTGTCGTTATCGCAAACCTTAAAGCCATTCCCACCTCCTAAATACTTGCCTCTTGACCTTAGACCCTCAACACTCATCAATAACAAATCTCCCACACCTCGGAGACAAGTTCTCAGTTTTGGCTGCGGTGATACAGGTGTGAGGTCATAACATCTGAACAGGTTCCTCAGACCTCCGTAAAACCCTGGGGACGTGTACGAGGCCTTACCCTTTGCGTGGCCCGTTGACCGAACCCAGCCTAGCTAGGAGGCTACCTGAATAGATTATCAATGAAACGTCATTTGTCTGCGAATATCCAAAATGTCCGTAGTTATGTGGCATGTCGTTCGTAGGTGCGTGGTTTATACATATAAAGGTGTAAGCTATCTTTAGGTCTTATCTATCTTTCTATCTATATATCTTCTTTCCTCTCCCTCATGACTTCCTCTACCCCTACGTAAGTCCTTTCTATTCTCTTTTTCTTCCTCTTTTATCACTATTGCCGTGTGTATAAGGGTGAACATGAGTTCCAAAATTATACGAATTTACCTTTCCATAAATGCCTCCGTTCGTGGAAACAATGTCATTCAGAATATTTCCTTGGCAGCCAGGAATGTACCACACGTCAGAACCCCAACATGTCTATCTGTCATATCTACACCTCGCACATGGGATGGTTGGCCGTCTGAGATTATGCCACGTTCAGTTTGGTCAGTGATGAGCCGTCACACTCTAAGATATAATCCAATGTCATACACTGAGCCAATATACAAATGCGCTGTCATGTTATCTTTAGTTTCAACTATAATTCTAAAGGCTTTTTACGTACAAAATACCACTGATGCGTTTTTCGGGACACTGATTATAGCAATCATTTCTTTACTGATACATTGCGTCGTTCTTGTATGAATTCGTAACTGAAATGTTTATTCCTATCAATATACGTCCATGTAGTCAACAAGTGACATGAAAGGAATCGCTTCTTACCACCACAAAGGTGATGTAGAGAATTTCATTTTGTATCATGTATACAATTTGACAATAAAGTCATCTTATCTTACCTTACTTTATCTTAATGATTTTCACATGTATCTCTCCGTTTTCTCTGCAGTTTACATAGAAATACTGGAAGTTCTTTGTTCCGACTGTAACATTTATATAGGCCGTTAAACACGAGCGTTCGTACATCATATGGATAGAACATAGATCAAATCCCAGTTTACATTATGCCATGTAAAACTGCATTAATCCCATTAATTAATCTCATTATAATATTATTCATATACTCGTGATCATGATCCACAACGGTATATAATATTTCATAATTCTGTAATTGCATATTTTCAAGCGTAACAAATGCAGTGAATTTTTCTTTTTTCTTGATGTGCTTTTTCCACGTGAATTTGACATTCAGAATTCTAGTAGCAAACATACTCGCGAACTACGTAAAAGACAGCTGTTAGTCTCTGAACAGCATCGTGAACAGCATCGTGGAATCTTTGGCTGTCATTGCATCTGCTCAGTGTACAGTGTTGGGCCACATTTTTATCACAGCAGCCTCAACGAGAGCAACTTGTGCGTGCGATCTCTGGCGCGCTCGAGCCAACGGCAGCTGGCGGATGTGGGAATACGGTCGGCACTTACTGACATGTTAGTACAGCCAGACCCTCCCTCATCAGCTTGTATTAGTAGATATATCGTAACACACACACACACGCACCTCATCCGACCCTTGATGGGGTCGGACGTGTGTCAGTGGCGCTCTGGGGCCTCCAGAGAGATCATCTTGTCGATGATATAACGTTCAAAATCAAGTGATTTTTTCTCAATCGTTCACAGCTGATGTTTGGAGTGAAAAGCTTAGATGGAAATTGCAGCTAAGATTTTTTCTTTTTTATTGAAACATTTAGCAAGACATTCTTTTGTTTATACTATCTAGAGATAAATGCTTTAACATCTGTCTGGCCCAGGAAATACATCGTATGTATTCTATAGGTGCAAAAAAGTGATATATATTAAAGCCAAATTAGTGATGGACGATTTTAATTTCTGGTCAGTTATTGATGTTTAACAGCGTCGTTTTATCCAGTGATGTGAATGGTTTAGGATCAGAGGAAACACATGTTAACTGCACATATAGGATGACTCATTGTTAAGATTCCATAGGGAGGTGAGCATAGCTCGCAAACCAACACGACTGAGGCTTAATAACATCAAAATCAATGGCCGTGGCTGCCATGGAATCAGGTTCGTCGCTCAATCCCGCACTAACAGGGCATTTGTGCCGTCTCAAATAGCCTGGTAGATCTGGCGGAGGAGGGATATCCTGAAGATCAAAGTGTGTCGCTGTCCGGTGGAGAGAAAGTGGCTCAGGTGTGGGTAACGGTTAGTGATAATGATCGATGTGGAGATAAGGGTGTTATTTATTTTTCATTTCCAAATCATTAACGGGAGTTTCGGTGAGTTCTGGAGGTGTGGGTGAAAGGATCTGAGCATAGTTGCTAGAGGCAGAGGTGGCCAGGAGACGCACCCAGCTACAGCAATTCCAGGGATCAGATCCAGCAATGGCCGTACCAGGGTGGTAAGGGGTCTCGTCTGGCAATAACCGTTCCAGGTGGAAAAGTAAATTTGGGTCGTTCGTTAGTGAGCCAGACGGTCTAACGCGTTGCTGGGGAACTTGGTGTCGGACAGACAGACCTGAAGGCTAGCCAGTGGGTAATGTATGACAGACGTTGTTGGACACATTTATATACAACCTTCCTCTCTACATACTCTCACCTATCCAATCTCTCTTACAAGTACTGTTTTCTTTTCCAGTCGTTTTACACCGGTGTTCTCACAAGGCCATACCAGTACACTGCCTTCTTTGTTTCACATTTCTGTTTCGATCTTCATCTATCGCTCCGCTCGCTTCTAATACCAAAAAAAGGTCGTGGAAAACGGGAAAAAATAATCCCTCCCTCCTACATATTTTTGCGCAAGTAATCTCCAGGGCTCAGGAGTCACAACCATACAACATCCACCATACAACATTAGCGAGTGAATCATTACTCTTCCTGATAGTTCGCTTCGCACGTGCGAATTCAAACACTTGCTACTTCAAATATTCGAACTTCAGATCCCAGTGGTGGTGCTAGGGCTGAGCATATGACAAAATGGCACAGTGTATACAAATGATTATATATATATATATATATATATATATATATATATATATATATATATATATATATATATATATATATATAAGGTGAGAACAATGGAAGTAAGGGGAGTGGGGGAGGAATGGGATGTATTTAGGGAATCAGTGATGGATTGCGCAAAAGATGCTTGTGGCATGAGAAGAGTGGGAGGTGGGCTGTTTAGAAAGGGTAGTGAGTGGTGGGATGAAGAAGTAAGAGTATTAGTGAAAGAGAAGAGAGAGGCATTTGGACGATTTTTGCAGGGAAAAAATGCAATTGAGTGGGAGAAGTATAAAAGAAAGAGACAGGAGGTCAAGAGAAAGGTGCAAGAGGTGAAAAAAAGGGCAAATGAGAGTTGGGGTGAGAGACTATCAGTAAATTTTAGGGAGAATAAAAAGATGTTCTGGAAGGAGGTAAATAGGGTGCGTAAGACAAGGGAGCAAATGGGAACTTCAGTGAAGGGCGTAAATGGGGAGGTGATAACAAGTAGCGGTGATGTGAGAAGGAGATGGAATGAGTATTTTGAAGGTTTGTTGAATGTGTCTGATGACAGAGTGGCAGATATAGGGTGTTTTGGTCGAGGTGGTGTGCAAAGTGAGAGGGTTAGGGAAAATGATTTGGTAAACAGAGAAGAGGTAGTAAAAGCTTTGCGGAAGATGAAAGCCGGCAAGGCAGCAGGTTTGGATGGTATTGCAGTGGAATTTATTAAGAAAGGGGGTGACTGTATTGTTGACTGGTTGGTAAGGTTATTTAATGTATGTATGACTCATGGTGAGGTGCCTGAGGATTGGCGGAATGCGTGCATAGTGCCATTGTACAAAGGCAAAGGGGATAAGAGTGAGTGCTCAAATTACAGAAGTATAAGTTTGTTGAGTATTCCTGGTAAATTATATGGGAGGGTATTGATTGAGAGGGTGAAGGCATGTACAGAGCATCAGATTGGGGAAGAGCAGTGCGGTTTCAGAAGTGGTAGAGGATGTGTGGATCAGGTGTTTGCTTTGAAGAATGTATGTGAGAAATACTTAGAAAAGCAAATGGATTTGTATGTAGCATTTATGGATCTGGAGAAGGCATATGATAGAGTTGATAGAGATGCTCTGTGGAAGGTATTAAGAATATATGGTGTGGGAGGCAAGTTGTTAGAAGCAGTGAAAAGTTTTTATCGAGGATGTAAGGCATGTGTACGTGTAGGAAGAGAGGAAAGTGATTGGTTCTCAGTGAATGTAGGTTTGCGGCAGGGGTGTGTGATGTCTCCATGGTTGTTTAATTTGTTTATGGATGGGGTTGTAAGGGAGGTAAATGCAAGAGTCCTGGAAAGAGGGGCAAGTATGAAGTCTGTTGGGGATGAGAGAGCTTGGGAAGTGAGTCAGTTGTTGTTCGCTGATGATACAGCGCTGGTGGCTGATTCATGTGAGAAACTGCAGAAGCTGGTGACTGAGTTTGGTAAAGTGTGTGGAAGAAGAAAGTTGAGAGTAAATGTGAATAAGAGCAAGGTTATTAGGTACAGTAGGGGTGAGGGTCAAGTCAATTGGGAGGTGAGTTTGAATGGAGAAAAACTGGAGGAAGTGAAGTGTTTTAGATATCTGGGAGTGGATCTGTCAGCGGATGGAACCATGGAAGCGGAAGTGGATCATAGGGTGGGGGAGGGGGCGAAAATTTTGGGAGCCTTGAAAAATGTGTGGAAGTCGAGAACATTATCTCGGAAAGCAAAAATGGGTATGTTTGAGGGAATAGTGGTTCCAACAATGTTGTATGGTTGCGAGGCGTGGGCTATGGATAGAGATGTGCGCAGGAGGATGGATGTGCTGGAAATGAGATGTTTGAGGACAATGTGTGGTGTGAGGTGGTTTGATCGAGTAAGTAACGTAAGGGTAAGAGAGATGTGTGGAAATAAAAAGAGCGTGGTTGAGAGAGCAGAAGAGGGTGTTTTGAAATGGTTTGGGCACATGGAGAGAATGAGTGAGGAGAGATTGACCAAGAGGATATATGTGTCGGAGGTGGAGGGAACGAGGAGAAGAGGGAGACCAAATTGGAGGTGGAAAGATGGAGTGAAAAAGATTTTGCGTGATCGGGGCCTGAACATGCAGGAGGGTGAAAGGAGGGCAAGAAATAGAGTGAATTGGAGTCATGTGGTATACAGGGGTTGACGTGCTGTCAGTGGATTGAAGCAAGGCATGTGAAGCGTCTGGGGTAAACCATGGAAAGCTGTGTAGGTATGTATATTTGCGTGTGTGGACGTGTGTATGTACATGTGTATGGGGGGGGGGGGGTTGGGCCATTTCTTTCGTCTGTTTCCTTGCGCTACCTCGCAAACGCGGGAGACAGCGACAAAGTATAAAAAAAAAAAAAAAAAAAAAAAAAAATATATATATATATATATATATATATATATATATATATATATATATATAATGGCACAGTGTATACAAATGATTATATATATATATATATATATATATATATATATATATATATATAGATAGATAGATAGATAGATAGATAGGTAGATTTAGTGGCGGATGGAAGCGGAAGTGAGTCACAGGGTGGGGGATGGTGCAAAGGTTCTGGGAGCGTTGAAGAATGTGTGGAAGGCGAGAACGTTATCTCGGAGAGCAAAAATGTTTATGTTTGAAGGAATAGTGGTTCCAACAATGTTATAGGGTTGCGAGGCGTGGGCTATAGACGGTTGTGCGGAGGAGGATGGATTTGTTGGAAATGAAATGTTTGAGGACAATAAGTGGTGTGAGGTGGTTTGATCGAGTAAGTGATGAAAGGGTAAGAGAGATGTGTGGTAATAAAGAGAGAGTAGTTGAGAGGGCAGAAGAGGGTGTATTGAAATGGTTTGGTCACATGGAGAGAATGAGTGAGGACTTCCCACGTATTCCCTGCTTGCGTGTCGTAGACGACGACTAAAAGGGGTAGGAGTGGGTGGGCTGGAAATCCTCCCCTCTCGTTTTTAATTTTCCAAAAGAAGGAACAGAGAAGGGGGGCTTAGTGACGATTTCCCTCAAAGACTCTGTCCTCTGTTCTTAACACTACCTCGCTAATGCGGGAAATGGCGAATGATATATATATATATATATATATATATATATATATATATATATATATATATATAATATATATATATATATATATATATATATATATATATATATATATATATATATATATATATATATATATATATATAACAAACGCATCATGTATAGTGTGTATGGCGTAAACCTGTGTTATTTATTGATGACATGGCGAACATACTCCGGAGAACGTTGGATAAGATTCACTGTCTTTGTGGCTATTAATTCTTTATCATCGGTATAGAGTTCAAAGCATTTAATTGTAGATGAGTTGTTCCTGCGGATATTTGTACGTGTGTTGGTATGTGGGCTGGTGGTAGCTGGCAACTCTGGTCGTAGCTGCGAGCTACACAACAACGACTTAGGTAGAAATCACCACCGCATACTTCCACCCGTCAAGGTCACGGCTCCAGTAGACACAGTCACACCCTCCCACATGTCGGGTCACAGCTCTCCAGTCACCTACGAATAATAACACACGAAACCAAACCCTCGAATCAGAGGTGAACATTATCTTCACACGTAAACTGACCGACTTAGTGGTGAGCATCCTGCCTGAAATGCCCGGGGTCTTACTGTGTGTCGGTTGCCTTCCCGGAGACATCAGTGCCTCACCCTCCCGTGGTAATTTTGATGACTGAGATGTGTTTCACTCATCCCATCACGTAGCAATTGATGTTAAAGGGTTGTCCGGAGAATCTCGTTAGATTCAGCAAGATTGAGAGTTCCATTATTCATCTATATGTCGTGCGAGTAACTCTGTGTCAACAAAGTTTAGCGAATAAATTCGTTTTAAGATCACATTACATGATGTTATTGGAGGACTGCCTGTCCCGAGAGACCCTTCTTTGCATCTTTGATATTTATTGGTTACTCAGTGAAGGGTAAAAGACAATCATGTCGTTTTCTTCCGAGTGTTTTGGTCGTTTTCCTGAGGTATGAATGCGATAAGAATTAAGGTACACAGAATGGTTAAGTTTACCTAAGTATTACGAATACAGTGTAAAACAGTCTATGAAGATGAGTTGGCGATTACTTTTTAAAGGAAGAATTCTTGAGAAAAGCCTTGACATTGATTACATCTGAGAAGTCAGAATGGGAAGAGGTAAAGAAGTGTGAATTAGAACACGGGATAAGTTAACCCCAGCTGCTTAACCGAACAGGAGCTATCCGAGTTTCAGTCTAGGCCGGTAACAGAAATGAAAAAGTTAAAGTTGCAGTGGAAAATACGAGATGATGTTGCAATCTACATAATACTTATGCCAGCGTTTAATGAAGTATATGTATATAATATATATATATATATATATATATATATATATATATATATATATATATATATATATATGTATATAATATATATATATATATATATATATATATATATATATATATATATATATATATATATATATATATATTCCTATGAGTCCACGGGGAAAATGAAACACGAAAAGTTCCCAAGTGCACTTTCGTGTAATAATCACATCATCAGGGGAGACACAAGAGAGGAATATAACAGTCAGTTGATATACATCGAAGAGACGAAGCTAGGACGCCATTTGGTAAACATGTGATTGTCCAAAACATATATATATATATATATATATATATATATATATATATATATATATATATATATATATATATATATATATCGAGAAGTATGCAGGAACACTGTAACCGCTTCGTGAATTCTGTTGTGTAATGATTCGTTGTGTGTTTACGGTAAGGGTCAGGAAAGGTATTCTCCTCTTTATGATTGACATAGTAAGTTTTGATCAAGTTGAGCATTTCACCACGAAGGTTCATGAGTTAGTGCCTGTGGCTTGCCGCCAAAAGTTTAGGAACGAGAAAAATCAGGGTTAGATTTTTGCTCGGAGAAAATGAAATTTTGCTTGACCGATGGCGCAACTTTAAGGGAGTAAATAAGAATTATGAAAGCTTGAACAACAACTTTAATGAAAGAGTCTAAAAGACGTGTGAACCCTGAAATAAGAAAGTGTGTGTAGAGGACCAGAAGGTACATGGACTGAGCCCAGCTGCTGTACATGCAGACGACTGTCATCAAAAGGGACTATTCTTCTAAGTACCTGCCTCACCATCAGAATGATAGCATGATTAGGTTCATCAGGATAAAAAGAAAATTAATCCCAGTCACATGATGGCTTTGATAAGTTTAAAGTTAACTCTCCAGCTCCTGACTTTGATAGACCTAAAGAAAATAGTAAAGTGGCTCCCCTGATATCCATACCAGCTTTATATAAACCTTTTAGTGTAGTAATTGTGGACAGCGTTGGTCCATTCCCTAAAACCAACTTTAATTTGTATGTTTTAACTATCATGGGAACATCAACTCGCTTCCCTAAGTTACCATAAATGCTTTGACTAACGTTTCCAGTACAGTGGGGTTACCACAAGGTGTTCAGTCTTAACAAGGCACCAGTATTATGTCAGGATGGTCTCAACCAGTGATGCACGAACTGGGCATCACCCAGTGTAAATCAAGTGCCTATCACGCATTCCAAGGTGTGGTAGAACGATTGCATCGACCCTTGAAAATATATAAATGAGAAGGATTTACTTATGTGATTGTGTTACAGAACTGGATGAAGTTCATTTACATCTATTTGCCGTTGATGACTCTGTATCAGAATTGAAAGGATTCACTCCTTTCGAATTTAATGTATGAACATAACGTATGAAGTGCTACTGGTTGCTACTACTAGTGAGAATCTATTAGATTATATTTCAAACTTTAAACTGAAACTGAATAAAACTAATGAGTTTTCCCGGGAAAATCTTACATCATCTCGGGAGCATGGTGAGGGGTGCGCGTATTCTGTACATTTCAGATGTCTACATTCTCCCCCAGTCCCACCCCTCTTGTTGTTTCTGAAGACAGTTGTAAGGCATTTCAGTTTTGTGCCAAGCATCTCTAGCATCATGAATGAAAGGCAAATCTTACTAGATTCGACTCCTTACATCATGTGTTCTGTGAAAGTGCGCCTTCATACACACTATATTTGTGTTCATATACCCAGCGTTGTGACAGTGACTTTGTTAAAATTGCTGATTACTGCGTAATGTGAGCCTGACGGGATTTGACCTGTCTAGACGCCGATGCTCAAGGGCGTGAGACGAAGGGCATTCGATTACTAGTAATCGAGTAGTCGTTTCCTTATTATTGGCAACATGGCTGAGTGGTTAGCGTACCCATCTACCGTGCAAATGTTATGAGGTTCGAATCCTTGCTGATGGACAACATTATGTGATATATATATATATATATATATATATATATATATATATATATATATATATATATTCCGTTCGTGTTCATAGAAATGTATTCATAGGTTATTACAGTGTATGAGTATTTTTTTTTTTTTTTTGCAATAGCGTCCAGTATCGTTATAGATAGATTGTAATGATATGCATTTTGCAGTTTTCAATTCCGTGGATGCTGCTGCTGCTGCTGCTGCTGCAGTATATTATTCACCAGCACAGGAGCTCTTTTGAGTTTGGCCACACGCAGCAACTGACATCAGTCAGCTCTGTGAATACTTATTCTAAATCTGATAATTTCTTTCGATGCAATATATATATATATATATATATATATATATATATATATATATATATATATATATATATATATATATATATATATATACCTCACATTACTGAAAACTGGTAGGGTTATAAGATGGGGGTATAATCCTTACATATACTTCAGATTTTACATACGAGATCATTTGTGAATCTTCTGTTGTATGTGGAGGAGGAAGATGATACGTCAGCGCTCAGACAACCCGGCTGGTGTTTCTCCTAGACTTTGTGATCACCAAATGGGACGCTGAATACACATTAGGCCTAGAGGAACATAAGCTCAGTGCAAGAGTTTTGGGAATGAGTTTATGCATCATATACACTCCTGACATATCAGTGAGTTCAGTGCGATGTTATACTTTTGCATTTTGTACCAAAAGAAGCAAAATAGCACAGGAAAATCTGCTTATCTTTGATCATTTCCAGAAGCAAATATCATTTCAAATACCATAGAGGAACATAAAAGCTTCGGTATTTTAAGTTATTAGTGCTGGTAAGTTATGAGTGTTGGTGTATATTAATTCAGTTACCAGTAAAACCTTGGCAATATATATGATAAATATTTATAGAAAATTATCAGAATCCATTCCGCTTGTGCCATTTCTTGTCATGTTTCATGCAGGATTTGATTTCATTATTGGTAACTGAAAAGTAAGCTTGCAACTTTGGAAGGAAGGGTAATATATATATATATATATATATATATATATATATATATATATATATATATATATATATATATATATATATTGTGTGGTGTCAGAAGTGGTAGAGGATGTGTGGATCAGGTGTTTGCTCTGAAGAATGTATGTGAGAAATACTTAGAAAAGCAAATGCATTTGTATGTAGCATTTATGGATCTGGAGAAGGCATATGATAGAGTTGATAGAGATGCTCTGTGGAAGGTATTAAGAATATATGGTGTGGGAGGCAAGTTGTTAGAAGCAGTGAAGAGTTTTTATCGAGGATGTAAGGCATGTGTACGTGTAGGAAGAGAGGAAAGTGATTGGTTCTCAGTGAATGTAGGTTTGCGGCAGGGGTGTGTGATGTCTCCATGGTTGTTTAATTTGTTTATGGATGGGGTTGTTAGGGAGGTGAATGCAAGAGTTTTAGAAAGAGGGGCAAGTATGAAGTCTGTTGGGGATGAGAGAGCTTGGGAAGTGAGTCAGTTGTTGTTCGCTGATGATACAGCGCTGGTGGCAGATTCTTGTGAGAAACTGCAGAAGCTGGTGACTGAGTTTGGTAAAGTGTGTGAAAGAAGTTAAGAGTAAATGTGAATAAGAGCAAGGTAATTAGGTACTGTAGGGTTGAGGGTCAAGTCAATTGGGAGGTAAGTTTGAATGGAGAAAAACTGGAGGAAGTAAAGTGTTTTAGATATCTGGGAGTGGATCTGGCAGCGGATGGAACCATGGAAGCGGAAGTGGATCATAGGGTGGGGGAGGGGGCGAAAATCCTGGGAGCCTTGAAGAATGTGTGGAAGTCGAGAACATTATCTCGGAAAGCAAAAATGGCTATGTTTGAAGGAATAGTGATTCCAACAATGTTGTATGGTTGCGAGGCGTGGGCTATGGATAGAGTTGTGCGCAGGAGGATGGATGTGATGGAAATGAGATGTTTGAGGACAATGTGTGGTGTGAGGTGGTTTGATCGAGTAAGTAACGTAAGGGTAAGAGAGATGTGTGGAAATAAAAAGAGCGTGGTTGAGAGAGCAGAAGAGGGTGTTTTGAAATGGTTTGGGCACATGGAGAGAATGAGTGAGGAAAGATTGACCAAGAGGATATATGTGTCGGAGGTGGAGGGAACGAGGAGAAGTGGGAGACCAAATTGGAGGTGGAAAGATGGAGTGAAAAAGATTTTGCGTGATCGGGACCTGAACATGCAGGAGGGTGAAAGGAGGGCAAGGAATAGAGTGAATTGGATAGATGTGGTATACCGGGGTTGACGTGCTGTCAGTGGATTGAATCAGGGCATGCGAAGCGTCTGGGGTAAACCATGGAAAGCTGTGTAAGTATGTATATTTGCGTGTGTGGACGTATGCGGAAATTGCACATCATAAATTCCCTTCATCTGGTTCCAGTGTATGCATACAACTTACCTCCTGCCCCAGTGGTCCCTTTGATCCTTATGAGGCGTCTGCAGCACTCGGGAACCTGGTCACGACCACAGGTCATAAAGTGTGGTTATGTGTGCGTCTATGCTGTGTGCAGACAGTGCGAAGCAGTCGCACTGTAAGCGCTCAGTGTCTCCTTTGTGGTAGTTGTATCTTGGGTATGGTGGGTCTTGGGATATGTTGAAAGAGGTGTTTGTGGTGTTGTAGTGATGGATGGATGGTTTCCAGAGCTGGAAAGTGTGACCCGTATTTGGCTCCGGAGAATTATGGTTTCTGTAGACTGGAGTTTATTACCGAGTTGGAGGGTCTTTTGTTTAGAGATTACCAGGTTATATCAATGTGTGTGTGTGTGTGTGTGTGTGTGTGTGTGTTGTCAATGTTATATTTGTTGGGGACGTAGAGGCCACTGAGGTGTGAGGCAGGAGTAAGCATTTTGTGGGTGTTGGTGGTTGGTTATCAAGTGGTTTGGGTGGGAGGGGTGTGGGTGCTGTCGTATAACACTAGGTGCCGAGCATGTGGAGGTGGGACTGGTAGTGGGAGGATCTTTGTTTCATTGTGGAGTTGTTGCTAGGCAGCCAGTGATTGTTCTGAGTGCACTGTTTTTGTGTAATTTGCATCTTTACGTTAGCTCCCCTCTATTTCTTTTTTTCTTTTTCAAAAGAAAGAAACAGAGAAGTGGGCCAGGTGAGGATGTTCCTCAAAAGCCCAGTCCTCTGTTCTTAACGCTACCTCGCTAACGCGGGAAATGGCGAATAGTATGAAAGAATATATATATATATATATATATATATATATATATATATATATATATATATATATATATATATATATATATTTTCTTTTTTTTTCTTTTTTTCACATATATTCGCCATTTCCCGCGTTAGCGAGGTAGCGTTAAGTAGCGAGGGTTGAGCCTCAGAGGGAACATCCTCACTTGGCCCCCTTTTCTGTTCCTTCTTTTGGAAAAAGTAAAATGGAAGGGGAGGATTTCCAGCCCCCCGCTCCCTCCCCTTTTATTCGCCTTCTACGACACGCAGGGAATACGTGGGAAGTATTCTTTCTCCCCTATATATATATATATATATATATATATATATATATATATATATATATATATATGAAATAATTACTGCAGGAAATAATTTATTTAGCTAGGCGCATCGCAAGGTTCCACCGCCAGATGGTGTGCTCAACGTTCATATGAGACCCCTCCGCGCGCTTGGTGAAGTGCTTCAGTACAACAACGAAAACATTTTCGAATAAAGAAATAGACGTTACCCTTGAGACAAAGCGCAGTAGGAATGCCAGTGTTGTATCTGAGAAAGTTATGAGAAGAGAAATGAACTCGTATGAGATTATCAATCCAAAATAAAAGATAAAAATTTTGCAGGGAGTGAAATGGGGCTGGAATGTACCGAAGCTATCGAAAACTGGAAAACTGTCAATGTTCGAAAAGGGTCTTGTTTCGCTAATTGTTGGGCAGACCTCACTGTTGCTTGATGTTATTACTGTACAGTTCATTGCTTACAAAGGTGAACTAAGCAATGATCAGATATCATACACGTATCATTATACAGAAATTACAGTCATCTTACTGGGAAATATAATACAGTAATTACAGTAATCTCACTGGGAAATACTTACTTAGTTGATCGCGAACCGCACTGCAATAGTGCTGGGGGCAAGGCTGTGTTCAGATGCTAGACATGTAATGCGGTAGTTTGTGACCATAGTCAGTTTGGCGCCATCCTTCCTGTCGGTCAGACGTTCCTGTGTTGGCTTCACAGAACGGTGTACTGAAGCGGATTTCATACCCACTTTGTTGTGATTTCTCAATGCTCTGCCGCTGTATGTTTTGAAGATTCTTTTTTTTTTTTCTAGTGTGGCGTGAAGTGTTTATTGAGTTGTATGTTATACTGTAGTGCTAAGAAGTGGTATATATTGTGATTTAAGAAAGAAATACCCCTACAAGTATGCTTGGGAAACCGCGGATTGTGGAGGAACTTGGAACTCTGGTAAGGCTATCATATAACACAGAGTCTTTACTGACTTTTTCTTTCATTCTTATTTTCTGTAATGTATACTTTACTATTTTAGAGAATTTTTGTTTACCATTTCAGTACGCCAGCAGGTCAACAATGTTCTAAGTGCAGGTTTTGCGTGGACATCAACGTCGGGCAGAAGCATGGTGGGTTTTGATACACCTCAGATTAATCCTTCTCTCACCAGGGAAAGCTGACCCTTCCTGGTAGCGCGACGAGGTACGAAACCGCATATACCTTTACCTTTGATGTCAGAAATTACAAAAGATCGGTGTTAAGCCTTGGGTGATGTGGACGACAACTAACACGAAGGAGAAAGCTCGTCGGCGGCTCGATGATCCGAGGACCGCTGGAGGAATTCTACGCCAGTAACCCTTCACGCCGTAAACGTTTTTCTTTCCCAGACGTCAGACGATGTTGACGACGCTGTAGAAGAGAGATCTGTGGTGACACTAACGATAATACATTTGTCCTTTGTCATGCAGGTGCTAACGATGTGTTGAAGCAGAGACCAGATGAGCTGCTGGAGAAACATCGCCTCTTCGACTTTTCAAGATAAAAAAAATAACATTGTTATGATTTCAGAAGTTCTTCCCAGGATCGGCGCGTCGGGAACGCCTGCTTTAGTAAGTCGTTCAGTCTAAATGATAGATTAGTGAACCTCTGTTTTCAGGAAGGAATTAAGTTCATAAACTTTGGCAGCATCTCTACATGCAGTCTGTTTTTTTTTATGAAGGACGGACAACACCTGAATGGAGTGAGAGCTGTGCGTTTTGGTATGCAGGCTCCTTAGCATTTTGATCAAAATCCGTAAATACCTTACCAAATAGTTCTCAGTTTCGTCTAGAAATGTTTTATGTTAACGCTTGGAATATACGAAATAAGGTCTCGGTGTTAGTGACGAAAGAAATTATGATATTGTATCAGAATCCTAATAAGTTATCATCAGTAGAAGTTTCCTCGTCGAATACTCACTTTCAGGTTTCACTCTGTTTAAACAATGTAGACAGGGGAAACAAAGTAGATGGTGATGTCCTCCTTTTTGTTAAAGCTCATTCAAATCCTGTAGGATAAAAACAACTTACACCTGTCAGGAATTCGACTTCATTGTTATGAAAACTTAAGATAAACTATGTGAAAAAAATTGGAATGGTTTATAGACCCAACCCCATAGACACCAGAGGTAGACAAAAGATTTTATGATAATCTAGCAGAAACTTTTGATAAACAATATTCTATCAAAGCAGGGGAATTTTGCTTACCCTTCTTTAAATGGGGAGAATCCATTTCCAGCAGCTCCGGGCGTGGACTCAACCTAAATTTGCTTGATAGTGCACTAATGTGGAAGTGGAAAAATAATCATGTTACAATATGCAAAGGGACAGAAATATGTTTATGTTTAGCATACACGGAAAACTCACCTATATTTGTTCTAATATTCACTATTACTGAGCTCAACATGACAAAGTTAAATCATCATCGTTCCAGTCGATGTTCCTCAGGGCATTACGTAAATGCAGTCCGGAATTTATTGATGATGAGTTCAAGAAAATATATTCTATTGGATCCAGGTTAAAGTATCTCAGATCTTTCATTGATAAATTCCTTAAGTTGGCAAATAAATAATTTTATAGAGTTAAACCCTAACTTCCCCTTAATACCACGAATCTTCTAGTTCTCCCTTTTAGTGATAATTTTACATTACTTCCCAGGTTGTTTCAATCCTTTAAAGTAAATGTACCCTTCAGCAATGATAATACTAAAAGAATGTCTTTTTCAAAAACTCACCAGAAAATTTTGAAGCCTGTGTTTACAGAATACTTTGTAAGAATTGTAATGTTTTATATTGAGTAAGCTGGTAAGGATCTTTATGTTAGACTTAAGCAACATGAATGTAACGAGAACAGGACAAGAATCAAGTGCTTTGTTTAATCATGTTTGATTATGACCATTGTATTGACTGGAGTAACGCTAATTCAGTTAGCTGTATCTCCTTTACCACGAGAAATATCATTGAAGCTTTTATGATAAGAAACACAAAGAATTGTAATATTAATATTAGTGAAGGTCTATACAAACTTGAAAGCTTTATCGTAGGCAAAATTTGTAAACAGTTCCCTTTCCTGTCCGCATGATATAAATTTCATGACAGGCATGATGCCCGACCCGAACACCACCACCATCAGGTAACACTTGTTTACCAATGTTATCTTAGCTAAGTCTCTTCCTTGTGTATCAACTGACAGTGTTTACGTCTTTCATCCCATTCTTGTATCTACCCTGACGATGTGATCTTTACACGAAAGTTCATTTGGGAACTTATCGTGTTTCATTTTCGTGATTTTATGCATAAACTGGATCACGCACATGATATATGATACCCTCCAACAGCCAGGGCTCGAACACAGGACCCTTTGCGTGGTAGGTGGGAACGGTAACCGCTAGAATATATATATATATATATATATATATATATATATATATATATATATATATATATATATATATATGTATATGTAGATGTGTGTTTCTTTTTTCTTACATATTCGCTGTTTCCTGCTTTAGCAAGGTAGCTTCAGGAAGAGAAGACTAAGCTTACCTCAGAAGAAAAATTCCCACTTGGCTCTTTTTTTTTTTTTTTTTTTTTTTGAAAACGGATAATAGAGGAATGGAGTATTTCCATGGGTTTGATAAGAAAAAGAAATTCCAGAATCATCTATCCGGTAAAATTTGATATGTTCTCCTGAGCTGGAAATTACATGAATAAAATTCAAGCGAAAAAAATAAACAGAAGTTTAGAGATGTTTGCCTGAGGTGTGTGGTCGTGTCGAGAAGGCATCACTCATAATGTTGGGCTGCGCTCTGAAGAGTCTCATTAGTGGCGAGCCACACAGAGGAGACTCCAGCAAACTTTGTCGCCAGAGATGACATGATATTCGCTAGTTAATTCCATCTCGTCTTAAGCTGACCAGTTGTGAGAGAGATGAGTTCCAGCTATTAAGTTAAAACTATATACTTTTCCCCCAGTCTTCGCTTGTCCCTGGTGTTACAGTGTCCCAGTTTCTGCATGTTGAATTCTTCGAAGTATTTCTAGTGTGTCTAAACGTTGACGTTGAACATAACTAGAAAAATAAGAATAAAGAAAAACTTATTTGTCCTAGTTAACTGACCATTTTGGCTGTACCATAACTCCATCAGGTGTTATTTCTGTATAACGTAAAAAGAAGTTTGTCAGTAATTTACGACGTTTTGAAAACATTAACACGCCAGAAGGAGTACTGGCAACATTGGTGTCTTATTTAGGATGAGCTGCAGCTTCTTGGGCCACGTATTAACATCGAGGGTGAGATAACATATTCTCTCTCTCTCTCTCTCTCTCTCTCTCTCTCTCTCTCTCTCTCTCTCTCTCTCTCTCTCTCTCTACCTCCCTCTAATGAGTAAACCCGCTGCAAAAAAATAAGCATGGTTTGTTGAATTACACTGAAGAGCATGAGAACTTCCGACGATGAGTCATAGTGTATTAGACTTACAGAATGACGTATTATGGACAATATATTCAAAGTTCATGGAATATTTTAGAAGTATATATTTGAATGTGCCGTGGGTAATGCCCTCTCACTTATTCAAATTCATGTTTGGAATCTTTGCCTTCAATTTACTTCAGCACAGCTATGTAGATGATACATGATGTCTGTGGCCTTACAATGAGTATCCTTGGATGTTATTAGAAAAATTTAATAACTTGGCTGCTCCTGTACCCTGAAAATTGAATAGGAAGTCGGTAATTCGTTGCTCCCTTTCAGACACTTTGATTATAAGATCAAATAAGGGTTTTAGGTTCAGAGTTGATTGGAAACCTACCCATGTTGATGCATTCATTCTGTGATTCCGACTTTTCAGATGAAGAAACTCGTTCATGATATTGCGAGAAATACCTACTATTGTAATGAGAAGGATATATTCAACAAGAAAAGAAAAAACATTTTGGTTTTAGCCCGTCATAAGGAATATTCACCTCTTACTAGTAGTTTAAAACAACTTGGTATTAATGCTGTTTTTAAATATGAAAACATCATACGGAATTTCGTAATGAAGAACAGTCCATCAGATAAAAAAAAAATAACAGGTGTCTACTGTGTTCCATGTAAAGTCTGTAATAAGATGTATATCGGTCTAACGGGTAAATCTTGAAAGAAGAGGATTCAAGAGCATAATTTATCTTCTTGTGATCAAAATATCTTTACCCTTGTGTGTCACAGAAAAGCATTATTGATGAAGCCTCTCTTATCAAAGTTAACATCGCCATAAACATGAATGAAGTAATGTACAGAGTAGATAACTTCGTAATGAAATTCATGCTGAATTGTGGCATGATTAAGATAGCTATACCTGACCTGACATCTTTTACCATGTAGTGAGTGGGACAGGTCCATTTCCCGAACTCCTTTCCGTGTTTCTTAGATCAAATGTTCTTTGTTTCTTCAGTTATGGTGAAGTCTGGTTTTGTATATATTCTCTTCTTCTTGTTGACACTGTATCCTCGAAAATGACTTGAAATACTGTCGAAAAATTGGAGCTTTTGTTTTCATTTTTCCAGTGAGTTAACTTATATCAGTGCTGCACTTGCTTATATGACTTGCTACAAGTTATATATACAGCGTGGGGGAGGTGGGCGAAGGTTCCGGGAGCCCCGAAGACTGTGTGGAAAGAGAGAACATTATCTAGAGGGGCAAAAATGGTTATGTTTGAAGGAATAGTAGTCCCAACAATATTATACGGGTGCGAGGCATTGACTATAGATAGAGCAGCCCTAGTACGGAGGGTGGATGTTTTGGAACTGAAATGTTTGAGGACAATACATGGTGTGAGGTGGTTTGATCGAGTAAGTAATGAGAGGGTAAGAGAGATGTGTGGTAATAAAAAGAGTGTGGTTGAGAGAAATGGAGAGCGTGTGCTGAAATGGTTTGGACATATTGTAAGAATGAGTGAGGAGGGGTTGAGAAAGAGGATATATATGTCGGAGGTGGAGGGAAAAAAGAGAATGGGGAGACCTAATTGGAGATGGAAGAATTTAACGAAAAATATTTTGAGCGATCGGGGACAGAACATGCCAGGGGATGAAGAGTGTGCACGGGATAGTGAGAATTGGAACAGTATGGTACACTGGGGTCGACGTGCTGTCAGTGGATTGTAGCAAGGCATGACTATCCTGTTCCCCCTTTTACATTAAGTCGTCTCGCCTCATGAATGGAAGACCACCATATCGTTGTCATCTCTCTGATGTTTTATGTACGTTAAGTTGTTGGAGGTCATGGTTCTCAAAAACTGAAGCTCATTTAGTCCGAATCCGTTCCATGCGTAACACATACATATCAATAGATATATTTTTGAAGGTGTTTTATTGAGAAAAACCAATTTTCATTTTGATCAGTTTAATTACTTTTCATTTGAGAGGCGACCAATTGAATTTTTTTTATCATGTTTCATCAATCTGGGCAAAGGTTACGGCCTTTTTTTTTTGTTTCTGTATGATGAATTGATGGTAATAACGGATTTTGTATTGCTATGTATATATATATATATATATATATATATATATATATATATATATATATATATATATATATATATATATACACACAAGTTGATTGCAGTTCTTCCACAAAGAAAATCTGATTCCAGCCACAACCACAAAAATCCCTGCTGTGTTGTGATGAGACTCGTGTGCTCATTGCCACTAACGACCCCATCCAGTGGCTAATATCTCGCTGATTATTACTGATATAACGAGTATGGTCGAGGGGTGGCGGGCGGGTGTGTGTGGGTCACACCACCATTATTAGAGCTGACAATTTTTGTGTTATCATGGGACAACTTACGGTTAACATACAGTTAACATCGAGGATATCAGCTTACGGTTAACGTACGGATAACATCGAGGATATCAACATAGGGTTAACAAACGGTTAACATCGAGGATTTAACTTTAATTTTTTTTTTTTTTGTGTGTGTGTGTGAATGATCTGTGTCTACTGTAGTGCTTGACTGGTTGGTTATGTAGGCTCTAAGTCTGCTCTATTTTGCCGTCGTTGTTAAGTTAAAACTTCCTGTTCAATTTGCTTAAGACAGTTTTAGGACAACACACACACACACACTGCAGCAGATATGGCACTTGTTTTCTCGTACCAAAACCCCCTTAAAGTTAAATTCACTCTTGGTATTTTATTTAACAAGTGAATTATAGAGAGTCTTGCTAATCATTTTTTTTTTTTTCATATAGCGAGGCTCTATCATTGAGAGTACAACCTCGTCAAATAATTTCTCACTCCTGCTAGAGTAGCTAGTGCGGCCTTGGGCTGCCAGAGTCTCTGGAAAGACGTCCTTGGCAACACCAGGACTCTCTTACATAGAAGTCTTGGGGTAACTAGAGACGAAAAATTGCACGATCCATTTTACATAACAAAATATTGCTGTGTCGTAGTTATGTATTCCCACCGTTGGGAAAAGTTTCATGTGTTATGATCAAATTGGTCAAGCCTTTACGAACCATAAGCTGGTGACTTATCATTATAACTCAACTTTGTGTATAGATAATATCAGCCACCACTGAGCTCCCAAGACACTGTTCACTCACTCTCGCCATGAAGCAGTTACTTGAATGAAGCTCTTTGATTGAAAGAATCTCTAAATTGAACTTGGATCTTGAGTGTGAACCAGACCCTGTTCTACCGTACCCTTGATGGTCTGCTTCCATTGAGGAAATCCAATGAACACTTGCTTAAAGGTACATAGGAAATCAAGGTTACTCTATAACACTAGGTCGCATCCGCTGCTCGTTTTCATTGTGTATATTCTCATGTTTTCTACCCTCAGCGCGTCTTTACTTCGCGTCACACGAGTTTTATGGACAATTAAAGGATTTCATTAGTGTCTCTAAGTCCCACTATTTTCTACCTCTTCCCCAATCTTCTTATTTTCCTGTCCTTTCAGACGATAGTTATCTTTCAACGAGTCAGCGACGTCGTATGGGAAGGTAATGGGGCATGGTGGGTAGCCTGACGCATTTATTTAATTCTAAAAACTTTTTTCCTGATAAAGTGGACAACTTTCTCAATGCCGTCATTAGATCAGAATCAGACGGCTGATGCAGGAAAGCAGATCCTTGAGTAAAACATCTGTGTGGGTCACCTCGTAGCCATAATCGCCATTTCCAGTAAAAATTTTCGAAAGTGCAACTAACACATCCGAATATATATATATATATATATATATATATATATATATATATATATATATATATATATATATATATATATCCCCGGTTTTTTTTAATTTTCCAAAAGAAGGAACAGAGAAGGAGGCCAGATGAGGATATTCCCTCTAAGGCCCAGTCCTCTGTTCTAAACGCTACCTCGCTAACGCGGGAAATGGCGAATAGTATAAAAAAAAGAAATATATATATATATATATATATATATATATATATATATATATATATATATATATATATATATATATATTAAACAACCATGGAGACAACACACACCCCTGCCGCAAACCTACATTCACTGAGAACCAATCACTTTCCTCACTTCCTACACGTACACATGTCTTACATCCTCGATAAAAACTTTTCACTGCTTCTAACAACTTGCCTCCCACACCATATATTCTTAATACCTTCCACAGAGCATCTCTATCAACTCTATCATATACCTTCTCCAGATCCATAAATGCTACATACAAATCCATTTGCTTTTCTAATTTGTTTAATTTGTTTATGGATGGGGTTGTTAGGGAGGTGAATGCAAGAGTTTTGGAAAGAGGGGCAAGTATGAAGTCTGTTGTGGATGAGAGAGCTTGGGAAGTGAGTCAGTTGTTGTTCGCTGATGATACAGCGCTGGTGGCTGATTCATGTGAGAAACTGCAGAAGCTGGTGACTGAGTTTGGTAAAGTGTGTGAAAGAAGAAAGTTAAGAGTAAATGTGAATAAGAGCAAGGTTATTAGGTACAGTAGAGTTGAGGGTCAAGTCAATTGGGAGGTAAGTTTGAATGGAGAAAAACTGGAGGAAGTAAAGTGTTTTAGATATCTGGGAGTGGATCTGGCAGCGGATGGAGCCATGGAAGCGGAAGTGAATCATAGGGTGGGGAGGGGGCGAAAATCCTGGGAGCCTTGAAGAATGTGTGGAAGTCGAGAACATTATCTCGGAAAGCAAAAATGGCCATGTTTGAAGGAATAGTGGTTCCAACAATGTTGTATGGTTGCGAGGCGTGGGCTATGGGTAGAGTTGTGCGCAGGAGGATGGATGTGCTGGAAATGAGATGTTTGAGGACAATGTGTGGTGTGAGGTGGTTTGATCGAGTAAGTAACGTAAGGGTAAGAGAGATGTGTGGAAATAAAAAGAGCGTGGTTGAGAGAGCAGAAGAGGGTGTTTTGAAATGGTTTGGGCACATGGAGAGAATGAGTGAGGAAAGATTGACCAAGAGGATATATGTGTCGGAGGTGGAGGGAACGAGGAGAAGTGGGAGGCCAAATTGGAGGTGGAAAGATGGAGTGAAAAAGATTTTGTGTGATCGGGGCCTGAACATGCAGGAGGATGAAAGGAGGGCAAGGAATAGAGTGAATTGGAGCGATGTGGTATACCGGGGTTGACGTGCTGTCAGTGCATTGAATCAGGGAATGTGAAGCGTCTGGGGTAAACCATAGAAAGCTGTGTAGGTATGTATATTTGCGTGTGTGGACGTATGTATATACATGTGTATGGGGGTGGGTTGGGCCATTTCTTTCGTCTGTTTCCTTGCGCTACCTCGCAAACGCGGGAGACAGCGACAAAGCAAAAAAAAGAAAATTACATATATATATATATATATATATATATATATATATATATATATATATATATATATATGTATATATATATATATATATATTAGAACATTTAATAGTTACATGTAAATCAGACTAAATAATTTTACCATTGAGCCCACTATATCCTGTTTTAGACTCTTGGACGCGGAATAATAGAATTGTTTAGATGTACATGTAATGATATGTGGACATCAACGAGAGGACTGAGAATCGAATTGCAGCGTCCTCAGGACCAGGGTGTGGGTGGTGTGTCTCCCCCTCCAAGCCTACAGTAAATGGACTGGGCTCCTCAGCTGTAGATAGCAGTTTCAGAGGACTATGATTTGTCCCATCGGTGCTCCAGTATTACGCTGTCCACTTGCTGTTCTTGGCAGCCTGGGTTCGAACCTCGGAGCGCAATGGTGAAATGTTGCTGCTGTCTGACTTAGGTTGGACTATAGATACTCATGGGAAATTACCCCTTTTGTTGTTAAGGAACAGACGTAAACATTGTCAAGAAAGTAATTTTTAAAATCAATGAATTCAGAGATGATTCTTATCAAACGGTACAAGGTATGTGCGAACATTTCATCCATAACAATGTTCCACCTCCGATACCTGAGAAGTATCATAACTTTGTTTATTGCGGATAGTTCTTTTGTTTTTTTTTATCTTGATACTAATAATCCGGTCATTGTTGTTCAGTTGTTTTAAGCTTCACTAACCATGTAAATGGCCGAATAATTCATTGTGTTGCCCAAGCTATGTTAGCACTTTTCTCGCTATGTAACCTGTAATGTATTTCAGTTATTAAGGGTTCAGTCGCTGGACCTTTTGCGCAACTCACAGCGTATCCTCGTTTGGGCTACCGCCCACAAGAAGGGGATGAGAGCACAATGAAATCGCAGCTCTCGCGGCAAAAGAAAAAATAGATAAAATTCCTACTCTCGCACACAGACGCCTTTCTCTCATAACGAAACTCCTCTGTTTTTAGTAGCCTTATCCCATACCGTACGTTCGTATCGACTTCCATAAAGCATCTCTCACCTCTGTCATTCGTATTCTGTACATCTGTAATCGTCTTTTTTAGGTTATGTCTCGCAAACATTCGTCACATCCTCTGCCACTCCTGAAACTTTGATATTCCTGCCCATTCTAATGCACTCTGTACATTACCTCCCTTTCAGTTATCGCACGATCATACAGTTCATCAGGTGTGCTCAACAGATTTATACTGTACTGTACAGTACTTTACTTCTGTAATTTGAACGTTCACTTTTGTTCCCGTTGCCTTTATACAATGGCACTATACAGGGATTCCGATAATCCTAAGTCGCTACCCTGGGACCCATATGGGTATACATTGAACACTGTCACCCTCTTCCTTGAAATACTTAACTGGTCCTATTCATCACCTCGTCTCCTTTCACCAGACTCTTTGATATGACTCGCTTCGCGTCCCTCCACCTGCCACCTTATCACCTAACACAGTCAACAGTCCTTCAGAATACTCGCTCCGTCTTCCTCACGTCTTCTTCGTCTGTCTCCATTTCCCCATCCGCTCCTATCGCTGACGCTCCCATAAATTTTTTTTTTTTTTTTGTTCTCAATTCTGTTTTTTCCACCGTGGTTTTCGTTGTGGGAGTTTTTGATTCAGGAAGATAGTGTTACATTTACGTGTTTGTTCCTTGTTCTAGATGTGATATAAGACATCGGCTAAGGGTAGTGCTGGTCTTGTCAATTTAATTTCAAGTATCGTGAAGTTAACAACCTTCAGCAGAGCATGAGACCTGGTAAACTACATTGGTATGTTGTGGAGAGGCAGTGTTGTGAGTCATGTCGTTTTTCTTGATTAGGTTGCTCATGTTTCGGTATTCGTGGCAGCAGACACTGGGGCTCAACTGCTTGTCTGCATGTAGCACTTCCCTACAATATTTCCTTCAGATGTCTCTTATATACTTGGCATGCAGGGTCATTAGGTTTCTGTGGAGCAGTGTGTGGGTACACACACACATACATTATCATATATATATATATATATATATATATATATATATATATATATATATATATATATATATATATATATATATATATATATTACATTTTCTTTCAAGTAGCATCTCGATGGCAGTTTCATATGAAGATAATCTCCATACAGCCCTAAGTCTGATTCCTTTAAAGGTAACTTTGTGTTGTTTCGATTAAGTTCGCCACTACGAAGCAAAGGGAGAATTATGTCACTACCCTCAGCCTCCACGACCGTCTTCGTGTCCGCTTACTACGTGTCGCCCAGACCTCGGTCAAGTGTTCCATCGTACACCAGCTCTTGGCCACCGTTTGATGAGTTGTCATGTAGCGCCATATGGTGATAGGCTATTGATGAGCGTCTTAGCATTGCACCAGAAGTAGATCACACTGTCTTACATTTGTCACACCTTAGTCGATTCCCCCTTTTTTTTTTTTCAATTGACGAAGAGTATTACCGTTCGAGGCGTGAGGTGTGGCTAGGCTGTGGCAGTGATGGATGACAAGTTTGGTGCAACATCCCGTATGGAACAATGGCGGGCTCTGATTTATGGCCCTCTGTCTGAACTCGGGAGAGGCATTAAAGTCCCAGGACGAATGACTCTTTGGGTAAGAAGTGTAAGTCGGGTTAACTGTGGGTGAGCCGGGCGCTTCTTTGGGGCTGGGGCGTGGCGATGGAAAGTTTATTTTCATTTTGTCGTTCCTGCGTGATGTGCGCAACCAGAGTGCGCATGACGTCATTCTTACATCCCTGTGGAGAATTTTTATAGTGTCTCCACAGGATCTCTTGATGGTTATTCACCTGATAACTAACAAAAATTTTATCAGTTATTCCATTTGAATCAGATCAAATGCATGACGATTTTGAATGACTTAAATAGAAACAAAAAGGATTTCATAATGCTATATTTGTATAAAGTTGATTGGATTAAAGACGATTACTTCTCTTCCGTCTCCCATACATCACCTTTGTCTTGTTGAGTTTGGCCGGATCACACTCCACATTCATCACTGTTATCTTCACCTCATCAGCCTTCATTGTCCTCGGCCACGCAGTCTCACATGTTCTCCGCTGGTCATTCTCGTATGCTTTCCAACTTGTACCTCACAACTCTAAAGTTTCTGATCATTTTCCTCCGTCACAAACAGCCTGGAAAGGATTTAGTGGTCTGTTGCAGTTTTGTGACTTCCTTTGTACGTTCACATCTTATGACCATCCACTCACACGATCGTATTACTCTAAACTATCCTCTATCCCAGAACTGTTTGCCTCTTCAGTGGTGAGTTTAACTTTCCTTTTCTTTTCTTTTTAAGTCTGTTTTCACAATATTTTTGTGATCATCACTGTAATGACTCGTTGAATTGTGTTTTGTGTAATGACTCGTTGAATTGTGTTTTGTGTAATGACTCGTTGATTTGCGTTGATTTTTATTAAAGTATCTTTTCGTGTGTTCCACCTTCTGACCTGCCATCATCACCATCTGACAGATGGGTGTCGTCCTTACCTGACACCAGCGCCGGATGCCGACGAATCACAAGCATCACATACCGACGTCGACACGGCGTCCAGCGAGCCTCAGGGGAAGTGACTGCTCTTCCGGGTGCTCGAGACTTTTCCTCGTTAGCGATCACCAACACCCAATAAAGAGGTAAGTCTCTTATGGTGAATAGATAGATAGATAGAGAGATAGATAAATAGATAGATAGATAGATAGAGAGAGAGAGAGAGAGAGAGAGAGAGAGAGAGAGAGAGAGAGAGAGAGAGAGAGAGAGAGAGAGACAAGTTAGAACCAAGGGAAAAGGTTGAAGGATATCTCTTAGACTTTCATACTCGTTCTTTGTTGCCCGCGTTAGCCTAACTTTGTTGTTTCATTGTGAGGATGGAGTTGTTTAAGCAGCGTCATGTGCGGGCGTATTAACATTGCGTATGTGTCTCTGATGTCTGTGGGGTACCAAGATTTTTGAGAATATTCTCTATGGTTATCCAGCTGAAAATATACTTTCATATGGTTATCCAGCCACACTGTGTCGTATACCATACGTCATTCGAAAGTAATATATATGTCTCTGATAATAATCTTAAGAGTTAGATTTAAAATTATTATTATTATTATTATTATTATTATTATCTAGGTTCCCGTTTACAAGGGGAGTACCAACATCACAGGGCCCCATGAAGCTTTTCCAAGTATTCTTGCCTAAGTTCAGTCTGGCTATGTGAACGATTCTTACACACCGTAAGAACATTTCACAAGCCTTACATATGTACTTGAAACTTACACATCACACATCCATTCATTCTGGAAGACGCACTATCGAGCCTCCTCCACTGCATGATCACAATCCTCATATGAAACACTAGTATTCCCGAGGTCATCAGTAGCTCCGTCCACGTCATCCCTGGCCCACGTCATCCCTGGCCCATGCCTTCCCTGGTTCACGTCTTCCCTGGCCCATGCCTTCCCTGGTTCACGTCTTCCCTGGCCCATGCCTTCCCTGGTTCACGTCTTCCCTGGTCCATGCCTTCCCTGGTTCACGTCTTCCCTGGCCCATGCCTTCCCTGGTTCACGTCTTCCCTGGCCCATGCCTTCCCTGGTTCACGTCTTCCACCCTACCCTCACCATGGCGCCTTCACCCACCTCTCAACCGCCTAAGGTTCAACATGGCCATACTATGTTAAATATTTACCCAGACAATCATCCCTCCTCCGCCCCGTACCGACTTCCCGACTATCCTTCTTCTCACATATCTCTCTGTGTTGTCTTCATCTCCGTGATATTGTTGATTGTTTACCTAATCCATAGCGAGGAAGATTAAGTATTGTTTGTAAATAAGAGTTCAAACAAGTACTCCATCAAGGAGGTTCTCTGCATACTTTACCTTCAGATTTCTCATATTCACCAAACTGTTAGTTGAACCTCACCACCTCATCTTCCTCGTATGTATCCACTATTACATTTTGCTCTGACCTTCGCAGTGATCAATGATCGTCTGTCCTATATCCTCCAGTTCCTACACATCCTCCAGCTCTCCATCCCGACCCTGAGTGACACACGAACAGTCCCTATCTTCCAAACCCACGAAGCTTTTGCTGTCACTTGCCTGGAGATGCTTTGATCATTCTTGACACGCGTCACCAGAGCGACCGACCGTTGTGTTCAGCACCGCGTCTGACTCGCACAACAGGATGCATTTTTGACAACGAGCAGTCGTGGCGGCATTTATTGTCTCCCAGTTTGGGTCATTCAGCAACCCGCTATTCCCTCATCTCGCAGGCTGCCCCATCTATAAGAAGAGTAAGGATTCATAGTGATATTGTATAACCTGAACACCATCCAAATATACTGTTGAACACCGTAAACATACACACACACACACACACACACACACACACACACACACACACATGAATAAGTAGAAATGTAGGCATATAGCAAACCAGAGGGACATAAAATGTAATTGATAACAAACTAAACAAAAAATAAAGGGATTCTTTATCAGTATTAAGGACATGGTTAATGTAGACAACATGCATAGATTTAGGAAGCTGTATGAAAGAAAAGAATATTCAAGAGTTGGGACTGTGCTTGTGTGAAATTCCCTCCCCGTACTGTACGAATAATTGATTACACGCACGCAATAGTCAGTAATCTCAGAGCAACGGTCAGTAATATCAGAGGAACAGTCAGTAATGTAAGAGCAACAGTCAATAATGTAAGAGCAACAGTCAGTAATGTAAGAGCAACAGTCAGTAATGTAAGAGCAACAGTCAGTAATGTAAGGCCAACAATCAATAATGTAAGAGCAACATTTGGTAATCTCAGAGCAACACTTAGTAATGTAAGCGCAGCACTTGGTGATCTCAGAGCAACAGTCAGCTATCACAGAGCAACAGTCAGCTATCACAGAGCAACAGTCAGCTATCACAGAGCAACAGTCAGTAGCGTTAGAGCAGAGTTATTTGTAGACAGCCTTACCATATATAGTGAATAATTCAACTCAAGATCGCGAAAGGATTTTCAATTTTCGTGTAAATTTCTATATGGCAATCGTGTGACAGATGCCACCTAAGTACATGGCTATTCTTCAGAACCGATAAGATCCAATCCTAACTGGTACCTCTAACACACACACACACACACACACACACACAAGCACGAACTGGGTAAATTAAGCCTGGTATTCTTCGAATAACAGAGACGAAATATATCTGAGAAAAAAAAGATACAACCAAACCTTTATGTGTGAGATGCATGATCGAAAGGACAGAAGACATAGGAAGAGGGAACAACATGCAGGTTCAGGAAGCCATGGGTAGATGGCCCATCTAAACCATATAATGGATGAGGTAAACCACAGGAAAACATTTACAAAATTCTCATTCACGGTATACAGCCTTACAGAAAATGGTAATGAATCAGAGCAAATATTTAACGAAGATTATGAAGACACATTCAGGTTGGGGCATAAGCCAGCGAGCGAACCAGCATCTCCCGAATATAGTTTAGTTTTCATGACAGGAGATGTAAGCTAGAAGAAATATATATACACTGGTAATACTTCGATTGTCATGGAGACAAAGAGACATGAAGACAAATTACAGTAGTGTGCAAATTTGAGTCAGTGGTGCTGTTAGACCATCAGTGCTGAATCTTATTCCTAAGTGTATTAAGAAGGAAACGGAAAGCAACAGAAATTAGTCACCACTTGGAAAAGGTGATCATGGACCATTTGAACTGAACTATGTGGTTACTGAGTGCAGAAGAAAAGCTAGAAAAAAAATGACAGTCAAACGGGAAGGTTACACAGGTGAATCATATATATTTTCAGGAACTCTACAGTCACAACACAGAATTGATGTTTAAGAAAATTCTTTTAAATCTGTAATGGAGAGGCTTGAGCATAAGTACTTTGGGCAAGAAATAGAGCGAGAAGGATGGAAAGGAGAGATCTGGTTGAATATGTCAAAAAGCAAAAGACTAGATGAGTGTTGTATTATGGAGAAGATTTTTGGCGGCACAGGAGCCAGACAGCTTTTGAAGGGTATAAGAGAGGAGGGAGCACGTCCACTAGGGAAAAAAATGAACATCAAACGAAATACTATTATGGACAAGGCAGAGGAAAAATAGAGCTTCATTAATTTATAAGGAGTAAACTTTCGATTAAAGAGCAGCTAATTAAGCTTAGGAATTAAGAAGGAGGAGTTCCTGAAGACGAGAAAATATACGAGTCACTGAACTACAGTTTCAAAATAATGTTTGCAGTAGAGAACAGTGTAATCAGCGCGATGGAAGAGGACTTGAAAATATTGATCTTGTATCAGAAAAACAAGTGGACTATTGAAGGATCTTGATTCGTCTGAGATGCAACGATCCTGGTAAAGCCTCTGTGTATTTTCTCCAAACACAATTTGATAGACCGGTTGAAATATTGTATTATTAAGACTCGCTGGAAGAGGGTGTAATAGTGCCCAGGGAGTGAAAAGTGTCCAGTAATTCTGATAAGAATTGTGGTCTGTGAAAAACGGGAAAAATAACTAGAAAGAAAATGGATTATAACTTGTTAAATGAAAACCTACGTAAACGAGAGACAGTGCAGGTTCAGAGCACAGAGGATGTGCGTAACAGGATTCTAACCTACTGTGAGCGAGGCAAGATCTAGTTAAAAGAGATCACTGGATGCACTATGTGCTCTTGGCTTGTCACATGGTATTTGACACTGTTCCATACAGGAGGTTAGTGAAAGAGCTGGATTTTTTGCCGGTATAACGGGGGACAGTCCTTCGATGGATAGAAAGCTGCTTGAATGGTGAAGAACAGAGGAAGCATGTCAGAGGAGCCGTTTCTAATTGTGGCATACCGCAAGGTTCGTTCTTAGGACCGTTGCTATTCCTCACCTCAGTCAATGGTTTGCCACAAGTACTAGACTCGTTCCTGAGTATGTTTACTGATGATGTTGAAGTCATGACGGACGGAAATAAGAAACCACGAGGATTGCCACAAAAGGATTGAGGCAATCTCCAGAGTCGGTCTGGAACGTGCGCAAAGTTAAACCTTAAGAACAAGAACAGATTGAGTAAAGACGGTAACCATAGCTCGCCTTCACTCTGTGTCCACTGCTGGGCTCCTTCGCCTGAGAGCCAGATATTTTTTATCTTAATCCATAATTTCCATTGGACAGGTTTCTATGGAAGAGACACAGTGTTACCCAGAACCATTCCAAGCCCTCCTGAAGCCCAAGACTGTTCTACTTTCATTAGCAGGGAAATATGGACTCCTTCAGAGAGAACGTTCTTCGACGAGACGCTTCTTTCAGTGATACAGCCGAGATTATTAAGTTTATATTTATGTTGTATTCATGGAGTGTCCTGGCGGCCATCACTGTGTGTCGAAGTCTGGAATAGTCTTACGTCCTTCTCTCTGACGCTGAGATACCTCCAGTCACCAGATTGTTGATGCGAAAGCAGACGGAAAGATTATCATACATCTCTTATAGGAATGGCATTATACATCTATTTAAGGATATATCACTTATAGAAATGGCATTATACGTCTGTTGGAGGATATATCACTTATAGGAATGGCATTATACTCCCGTTAGAGGATATATCACTTACAGGAATCTCCAGAATGCAGGCATCATAGCCTTGTCGGAGTGTTTGTGAAATATTACGCAATATTAATATCATGTTCAGCCTTGTGTGTCCCATATGGATAGAGTCTTTGCTGAGTCATAAATTCCGATGTTTCTTGTGCTTTGCCGTCTGTGTTTGTATGTGGGTAACATTCCATTCTTGTGTCTGTGGTCCATCTAGGTATCGTGTTAGATGCCACACGGGTCGTCATCATCGAGGCTCAGTGACTCATTTCTTCAGTAAAAAACATTCCGATACCGACTATAGACGCCTGTCGATCCTGCTTAGTCGAGCAGTAAGGTAAGCAAAGATACGTAGAACTTTGATTCCTGTTCTATGTTGAGGGACTCTTGGAAGTCGGTTTATCGAACTCGTTTACCTATTCATCCATGTAAAATGTACCGGGTAAATACAGAACTGCTACAAATAGCTGTTATAATGCACTGGTTAAGCTGGTTACGTTGTATCAAGCCTGACGTGTGTCATTGCACACACGCAGGCAGAGGCTAGCAGTGGTAACCATGTTTAGGATCGGTTATTTCACTGTTCCAGTCGTTAGCCCGAGTTCCACACTGATCGCGCTCTCGTGAGCACATCTGGTTCGAGACTTTGCTGTTGTTCGTGTCGCTGGTGTTGTCGGATCAGAAGGTCAGTGTCTATACGTTATTGAACGTGCGGTTGTCGCACGATCGGGCGTCCGTATGAGAATTCACCCGAAGCTGTAGGCAGCCTCCTGCCGTAACATACCAGTGAACCTAACTGGTACATCACCGACTTCGTCTCAAGGCAAGATAGTACAATTTCTTATCTTTTTTTTTTTTTTGGTTTTCGGGATATCGATCACATCCTCCGTCTTGAGAAGAGGCGCAGCAGCGACTCTCTCCCAACCGGCTCATGCTTGTTATCAGACCGCAGAACGCCATGTCATTCCTCCCGTTATGGTTTCCGCGTCGCTGGCTACTTTCTGTCGCTTTCTTATACCGAAGGTGAGTGATGGAAATACTGTTGGCGGTAAGGACGTTAAGAAACCGGCTGGCGGTGATGTCCTGATAGGACTGGAGTCATCATCTCCAAGTGAAAGGCCTCCTCCGGCTCGGAAAATGTCACGAGTGTGTTGTTGTTGCTTCATAATTTAAGAAATCCAGCCAGGATATCGTGGGCACAGGGAGGATAACATCTTTCAGGCTTTGAAGTTAAAGGATTTCATCACCGCTCGTTTCATAGCTCGTGTTGTTCACGGTGAACGAAGCTGAAACGCCAATGATCGTTGCGACTTTGTTTCTTTCTGTGGAAATTGAAACGGGGAAATGGATCTTGTGATGTCCTCTGCTTCTTTTCCTATCCTTGTGGTTGCTTCATGTGCCTAAGATCTTTTGAACATGGAGGGAAAACTTCCATGTACTTCTGAAGCCTCGTTACTCAAATTGTGCTAGCCAGGATGACAGTTGCCCATCAGTGTAGTCGAAGTGTCTCAACTGTGCAGAAGACAATGATAATTGCCCTCGGAGAGGTGAATATGTTCGGCTAACGCAACTGATATAGAAAAAGAAAAAGATTTTTCACAGACGCTAATAGAGTTGGAGGCGATCATTGTGAGGCTTGGACCTCCTGACTTACGCTTTTCATCTGTCGAAATACATATACCTAAGATATATATTTATGCAGTTGACACCCACTCTGGTCTGCCTAACTCGCACCTACTTCCACCGCTGTATGTCTTCTACACCAGCCCTGACCCCTTCCCTGGCGCACCTTAAAACTTCCACGTGTGGTAACTTTCCCTCACTTATGAAATCTCAGCTTCAGAAGGCCGATAGCGAAACAGGCTGACAGCAAATGCTAACCAACGAAATTTAACCAAAGGAAAAAAAAGGAAAAACTTGGCAAATGGTGACTCATGTGATCCTACGAGGAGATGATCCGTAGGGAAATCCTCCCAGGCCACTGTCTCGACTGGATGGCACCAGCAACACACTCCCCTGTAGCTTCAGACTTCGTGTCAACACCAGACTCATGGTTCTGTGGGGATGAGTACTGGTAAATCACCCCAGCGGAGTACCTGTTGCCCGACACCCAGGCTGATATGCGATGCGTTTGTGATGTTTTACAAGCGACATTCTTGTTCTTAGACAATCTTTATCTTATACATTTTCTTGTAACGTTCTTCTTGCGTTTATAGCGAATGGTTAAGGTTTTGATCTTTTCATTCAACTGGCACAAGGAAGTAACGATTCTTATATATTCTGTCAAGCAAATATTACGATTTTTTGTCGACTTAGATAATGTCTTAGTCTCCCCTTTCAGTTTCAAGATCCTCATTAACTTGAAGCTACCTACCAGCGCCAGATTCCCCATCAGTTTCAAGTCCGTATGAGCATCAGTCTATCTTCAAGCTCCAAGACATGTGTTGGGCTCTCCGTTAGCTCCAAGCTCCTTTCAAGCTCCAGATATTCTTTCAGTCATAGACTGCTTGTAAGTTCCAGGATCCTTGCCAGCCTCTGACTGCTTGTCAGCATCATGTTCTTCATGAACTTAAGGTTCACTGTTGTTACCAGGCTTTTCTTCGACCTTGAGATCCTTACATCCACGTTTCACAAGAGCTTCAGCTTCCGTGTCAGAATTAGGATTCAAGTCAGAATCAGGTTCCTCGTCAGCCTCAGGTTCGTCATCAGCTTCAGGTTCCTCTGTATCTTGGTATCTTCTTCCTCCCTGTCAGGTCCAGGCTTCGTTATCAGATTAAGGCAGCCTATCATATCAAGACTCCCTGACAGCTTCAGGTACCTTGTTATCTTCCGATAAGATTTCCAGTTTGCCTCACAAGCTTCAGTCTTTCCCTCAGCCTCAGACTTCTAGTACATCACACAAGCTTCAGTCTCTCCCTCAGCCTCAGACTTCCAGTACATCACACAAGCTTCAATCTCTCCCTCAGCCTCAGACTTCCAGTACACCACACAAGCTTCAGTCTCCCCCTCAGTCTCAGACTTCCAGTACATCACACAAGCTTCAGTCTCTCCCTCAGTCTCAGACTTCCAGTGCATCACACAAGCTTCAGTCTCTCCCTCAGCCTCAGACTACCCGTGTTCCTCAAGAGCATCAGGTTCCCAGTTAGTATGAAGTTCCTTCCAGAGTTATCTCCTCCTTCCTCTGCAAGTTACCAGTTATTCCTAATCTCCTCACCATCTCCGTACTTCCCATGCTTCATCCTAATCTTACCCCAGATTTAGCCATATCCCGTTTTCTAGTTCCGTATCCACCTTTGGGAAATGCTATTTCGTCTATCTGAAAATCTTGAGGTGACGTTTTGAACGCATGTTATTGCTGATCTCGGCTCACCGTTGTAAGCCTTCTTCAAACGATGAAATTTTACACGGGCTTTGAACTATTTTTTTTGTTCTTACAGTGATCCTGTGCGCGTATTTTTCATTCACATATGAGACAGTATCAAAACTCGTTACTGGCAAATTGCAATGCAATTCCTTCGTGAACTCAAGATGATAACCATCATTATTCTCCATACACTCACTCGACACCCTGTCGTTCACACAGTGTCATTGCTCTTAATATCTGTTAGTTATGCGGAATAATGATAATCATAATGATGATGATAATGACAGTAATGGTACTGATTAAAGCCGGATGGAACTTGTTAATGTGATTGTTTTAAGTCAGTTTCTTTGATATATAATTCAGATATTACATTATAACATAAAAATTTTTTTCTGAGTGTAAAAGCACTTCTGGTAACTCCAGGTGGTAATTTATGGCGGGAACAACACGAAACAAGAAGAGGCGTTGACATAATGTAGTGTAGCATGTACCCGCGTAACACGTGTCTTGCATGTTCACCCACGTATACACTGTGTAGTTAAGAGTCTCACATGTTAAGATGACGCAGACTTCATGTTGTCTTCAGTGTACTTTGTTATATCGTTGCTAGAAACAATAATTAAAGCTAATGATATATATTTATATATATATATATATATATATATATATATATATATATATATATATATATATATATATATATAGTCCACGGGGAAAATGAAACACGATAAGTTCCCAAGCGCACTTTCGTGGAATAATCACATCATCGGGGAGACACAAGAGAGAAATATAACAGTCAGTTGATACACAACGAAGAGACGTAGCTGTTGCGTGTCCCCTGATGATGTGATTATTACACGAAAGTGCACTTGGGAACTTATCGTGTTTCATTTTCCCCGTGGACTTTATATATATATATATATATATATATATATATATATATATATATATATATATATATATATATATATATATGTAATCATATACTCAGTCTATTATTTTGAATGTAATATTGTTTATTGACAGAGAGATAGAGAAGAGAAGGGTTATACAGGATATACTCATGTTGGCAGTATTACTCGATCGTACGCATGTATAGAGTGAGCTCGAGGGGAACACGTACGCAAAATGCAGAAGTCTTTGTTTGTCCATTTAAGTCACCCCCTACCTACCTACCTACCCGACCAGTGTGTCAGGACGTGGGTTGATATACCATAGAGTGGTTTGCTCGCGTCCAGTTGACCCTGATAAGCATGACGTCACTGGGTCAACAGAGTTCCCCTTCTCTCTCTGTTGACAGTTGAGGTATGGAGGGATGGGGTGCGGGGGTTTGGGAGGGAGGGGGGGAGCATTCCCTTTCATGCATCACAGGGTGAGGATGACCCACAGGGATACGTGTGGCCTGTGGCGTCCCTATAGTGAACCCTGGGGACACACTGACGTAGTGAGCATGGCGTGACCTGCATCTTCTTTTGATCTTGGTGATGAGCGTCAGTGGAGGAAAAGATTAACATGATTATTCATCGACATTAAGGTGTGATTAGCTGAGTATACATTTCGGCATGAAGATAATCCTTTAATGACTTCTCTTCAGAAGTTTTCAGAATGCTAATTACAGACAGGTGAACTTACTGAGTAATGCGAACGATATGTTTCAGGTGGCGTCTTGATAACCCCATGTTACCTGCACGAAGATTATGGAGACGGAACCACTCAGATAATTGAGTATGAAAGCTGAGAGCTGTACCTAGACTGGTATAAATTCTTCTGTAGCTTTGAACAAAATCTATCAGTTAGAGGCTCGTGTGTGTGTGTGTGTGTGTGTGTCTGTGTGTTTGTGTGTGTGTTTAGCGTCAGTACGAAGGTAAGGTTTTAGTCCCTAGGATGAGCGAGATGGGCCTGGAGTAACCGTCCCTGGGATAAGCAGGGCTGTCCTTGGAAGGGTAGTTCTCTGGGATGAGTAGCACCTAGAAGCCCTAGATTTTAGATGTAGGGAGTTGGTCTTCTGGTCAAGGCTTTAAGCTGCCGCACCTTAGCCTTGAAGGCCGCTTTGAGGCCACTTACGGCCTCGCCGGAGACCCTTGCCAAGAGAATAGTTGCCAAAAGAATAACTGAACAGATGGCAGTGTGTATTGTGCGATACAGACACGTGTAAAAGCCGATTGTATTGAGGTTCACGTAAAATCTGGACTTTACCATGAACAGGTGAGACATCCTTTGAGATTTGTGTCAATACTGAGAGGACGTTAAGAAGAATTCATACGACACGATGTGATAATCTCATACCGTTGCCTACCACTACCTACCAGCACACCCACCTGTTGATGGTGCAGGTATCTTGAACTTGAGAGAGAGAGAGAGACGATAAAGCTCTCAGTCATCTCGAGAATGCGTACCAGATGTTATATGAAAAACCAAGAGATGATGATACAGTCTAGCAAAACATTATATATCCATAATCTGTGAAGGTGTGACTGTTATCTTTTGTGATAGAGCATTTGCATGTATTGTAAGCGGGCAAATGTTCTTATGAAAAAGATACTCAAAATTAAGAGACCTTAACAATTTCACATATGAGTATCAAGAACCACTCGTCTGAAAATCCGACATCCAAACTTTGTACCGCTGGTGATTGATGTTTCAACCAAATATGATGCTTGTCAGACAAAAAAAAAAAAAAAAACCCTGCCACAGTGTCAGTCAGAACAGAATATTGGATGAAATGAACGATAATGACAGAATGATTCAAGTGAGTAGAGTCTGACATTTATATACATCTGATTTATATCATCCCGGTGAAGGATGAATTAAACTTAGAAATGAAGTTGTGAGGAATGTAGCGTAATGAATTCGCGGAAATGAACTTCAGTTAGTGAAACAGATATATTTGTATTGCTATGAATGAAAGAACGATATTGCTAGATTTCAGGAAGAATGTGTACAGATATGATTTTCATATCTGACCAAGTAAGGAACCCCATGAGGAACCAGGCTATAAGATACTTGACTTTGTGTGTACGATTTCCATTATGACACACACGAAGATTATTGCATGCCTTTCTTATGGTGGGATACATTATTACTTTCTGGTGTGCTAAGGAAAAAAATTGTACACTACGTTCACCAATGTCAGCCACTACACCACAGAGGCCGACAGCTCGTTGATGCATTCCACGAAGAAATTTTTCGACCGCTGGGACAAATGCCTTTAAAAGAGCTTTGCCTCAACGGTAAAATGATATTGTTAATCTTCACGAAACAAGTTGCAGACATATTAACAGTAATCATGTTGCTTTTCCTTTCCAAGCTGATGTAAAATTGTACGAGAGAAATTCTCTCTTCGCTTAAGACGAGCGCAGTATCTTCCCACACACCAAACTGTGTCTTATGTCGTGCTCTAAAGTAGCTGTATCGAAAGACTGCTTAAGATATGTAAGACACTGACAGTAAAGTTACCGTCCAATTTTATGGGGATTTGAAACAGATCTCTCCAGTTTACGAAGCCCAGTCATAGATATATTTGCGTAACATTGACCATAAAGAATCAGATGATATTCAATTGTATGTGACTAGGGATAAATTGATTTACATTATATAGGATTTTGTGAAATAAGTTTGTTGTTTCATTGTCTCGTATATATTTCCCACAATGAAAAGTATGATTCCAGTGATGAAGAACATATATCAGAATTTTCCCCTCCATGTTTATTGACTACTATCCCTCCCCCAAGTTATATATATATATATATATATATATATATATATATATATATATATATATATATATATATATATATATATGAATATATATATATATACATATATATATATATATATATATATATGAATATATATATATATACATATATATATATATATATATATATATATATATATATATATATATATAATATATATATATATATATATATATATATATATATATATATATATATATATATATATATATATATATATATATATATATATATATATATATAGGTATGTATATATGTGTGTATGTGTATGAATATCTTTCACGTTTGATCGATGTTTTTCGCGTTAGCACAGTGGCGCCAGGGACAGACGAAAGAATGGCTGCATCCACCCACATGCATTCTCTAGCTGTCACGTGTAATGCTCCCTATCCACAACCAGGCCTCACACAGCTTTCTCTGGTTTACCCAGGACGCTTCACATTCCCTGGTTCAGTCTATTGACATCATGTCGACCCTTGTATACTACATCGTTCCAATTCACTCTTTCCCGTGCACCCTCCAGCATGATCCTCAATACTTAGACTTGTTACGTCTGATCATTCTGAAGTTTAAGTATGAATCTTATCTCTTTGTTTACGACCAGTCAACGAGTTTCCTATCCACTGACGTGTAACTCGGTCAATGGTAGTTACATTTGGTGTGGAACGTTGTCGAGTGCGTTTTGAAATCTAGATAGATAATATCAGCTGCTTCACTGTCGTCATACGTGTTGATTATATCATAAAAGAATTTAAGTTGATTCGTCATACACGAGAGATTTCGTAGAAAGCCATGCTGACTTCTTTTTTTTTTTTTTTTTGATAAATTGTTGGTCCTCTAAATAGTTTACAATTCTATCTCGAATGATGGTTTTCCATAAGTTGTCCAGCTTCAGAAGTTAAGCTAATAGGACTATAAAATCCGGGCAGTGACTTGTTACCTTTTTTGAATATCTGTGTTAAACTGGCAAATTTCCATTCATCTGGAACTTTTCCTGTAGCAGGTGACTTTACTGAAAAGGTCGGTACAAGAAACTGAAAAAAAGAAAAAGAAAATCACAGTAAAGACACTAAGTATCTTGTAAGTTAGGTTAACGAACGTTTCACGTTCCCCTCAATCCGTGGCAGTGTTTCCCAAGCACAAGTGTAGGGCTGTATTTCCTCTTTCTATTTACCACACTGTTCATAAGACTTTATAACACATTATGATATGCTCCTAGTGAAAGCACACGTGTGGTAGTAATTTTTCTTTCTTTTTACCTCAAACTTGTAGCTGTTTTGAGCACCACAGTGTGGTATGCAGTATAGCTAGGCAAACACTTCGTCACACAGGAAAGTTGTGATAGAAAAGATGCAGTGATAGAACATGGAAAAATCACAGCAAGAAGGCTTATTAGATCCGTTGCAGTAGATGATTGTGTGAAGCACACACAGGCATGTCTCATGTGACATGTCAGTTTATCATTGCCAGAGTGATGCTGGAGAGAATGATGAACGATAAAGAGGAGAGATAACATAGGGAAGTAAACACTGATGATTAGTGAAGTAACTTTTGTTTCAGAACATTTCGAGTAGACTTACTGTTTGCATCGTACATCACTGATATAAACTCGTTTATGTTGCACTGAAAATTCTTGGTGGAAAGAAATGGCGATATTTTTTTTCTTTCGATCATCTGGAGAGAAATATTAGGTCATTGTATATCACTGTTGAAGTCACGCATATATCACTATTATATGATTTTATCTGTTCAGTCATCACATCAGGTGTCACGGCACTAAGATACATATATCACGTAATGATCAATATACATCAAAGAAAAATAATTCATAATGAGATGAATCGCCTAATTAGACCACTTACGGCACGTTGGTCTCACTTGAAACTCATAATTTTCAAGCGCGTTGAGCATGTTTTTGCTGGTGTCACCAAGATTCGTCTCATTTTCCAGGAAGTGTATTTTGATATTAGTTCCTGTTGAACTCCTCGTTTCTGTGCATATCTCTCGACATACAGCCCATTTTCTGGTGTTCTGAGACGATTTGTTGATTCTCGTTTGGTCTCGTTTTGTGTATATTGTGATGTTCGATTCACTCGCTATCGTCTGCAAGCCTGAGTCCATGCAGCAGACACCACACGTATGTAACATCATCACCAAAAAGATCACTTCATATCTGGTGGACTCCTAGTTTCAGGGATCCATACGACCGGAGCCACAGTGGCGTCCACAGTGGCGTCTTCTCGTATTTCCCCGACGGACACCAGATTGATTACAGTTTGTGTCAGTCTCATGACTTTTAACTCCCATGTTGTCCCTCTTACTCCTCTTCATCCTGTATATATATATATATATATATATATATATATATATATATATATATATATATCCTCTTTTCAGATTTAATGTTTCATCGCTTGCCTCTGCCTTGCAGTTAGTCATCTTGTAACCTTATGACCAGCTAGCGGTCTTGACCAACTGTAAGATACAGGCAGATTGCTTGAATGCAACGTAGGGAATTCCCGTATTCTTAGGCTCTTTTCGAACCATTCCTGAAATGGTATACCTTGTAGCCCAGCCTCCTGCAGGTGTCGCACAAGTATCGGCTGAGGAAGGGTGTGTGAGAGAGACGGCCTCGCCTCGCGGCCAAGCTGACGGAGTTACATCCTCACTATCAGACTTCCACGTCTTTCGGGAAAAGAGAAAATCGTTTTGACGTTTGCGATCGTGTACACTCTACAAGATTAAGGTATTTCAGACTTTTGGCTCTTCAGGAAACCCTTAAAGGAACTGTATATGAAGTGACGCTAGGTCTTGGGGTCCATATGTGATGGTCAAGTGACGCTAGGTTCAGGGGTAATATCTGGTGGTCAGGTGCCTTAGCCGTCGTCTTTACGTAAGAACTTTAGGAGCAGTGGGAGGTACTCACCAGCTGCTGTTGCTGCCCTCCGAAATTCTTGTCTCGTTGAGGCAGGAGAGAGGCTTGGGTAGCTCCACTTCACGTTATGTACAATACAGTCTCTTTGGCATTCTAGCTGCTATTATTGCCCCAACTTTTTCCTTCGCTCTACTGATATACAATCTTCTTTATTTTTTTTCTAATTCGGTGGTATTAAACTCAATTGATGATGTCTGTTGACTTAGCATGTGACATCATATATTGCATCCCAGCCCGACATCAATCATCTCGGTACCTCTCCACACGGGTTAAACAGGAGGGCTTGTATGACTGGAACATATGAGTATGCATGATTGGAACATGCTGTCTGAATGAAGAATGATAAGTGGTAGAGAAGCGCTGACACAGTGGACAAGCGGACCTTGAGGTGAAGGTGAAGGAAGACTGGACACATGTGACTGCCAGTAGTAGTCCTACGAGGAAACACTTAAAGAAAACGGAAAATAGCCAGGATGTATACCATACGGTATACATCCTGGTGCAATCCAGTGTTTCATTCCTGCGGCACAGCATTTCATATGCGATCAGTGGAATTGTGTTTCATATAGATTATATGTTCCTTTATATTTTGGTGAAAGGGTCAGTCTTATGTGGAAATGGTTAGTCGTGCTTAGATATGACTTTTGAACACGGTTTCAGAACTTGGTTGAAATTGTCAGTAGGGACCTCAGTCAGTCTCATGGAAAACAAATTCCCTCTGCAACACAAGTTTTACAATCCACTACAGCTATTGTATTTAAGGGTTAGTAGCATCACATATGTAAACACCAGCTGTGTTGATAGATTTCTGTCTGTAGTTCTTCTACATTACATGATGTCTTCAGATTATGCAGACTTCAACGATAACGAATACATTTATGGAGTTCAGTCAGTGTTACCTCCACTTGCATCGTCATATTTGTTTTTCACGTTGGAGGTTCCGGTCATGGACACCAGTCCTCATAAAGGCCGGGCCATAATTGAAATAGAGAGAGGATTATAAAATAGAAAAAGAAAAGACAGGGGAAAGTATTTACGAATTTTTGAGAAAGACCTGCCTTTCGAAGTGTGCCAGGTCTTAGTTATTGGGGAAGACATGAGAAGGAAGAGATTTCCAAAGCTTCGACGTATAGGGGAAAAAAATAAGGTATCATTATGGCCCACCCTTGAGTTGCCAACGGCCACACAGTAATCATGTGAAGCAGCAGCTTGCCGAGTATTGCGTAGTGTAGCTAGTGGGTAGGGGCACACAAGCAGCCAGTTTTATGTACTTTACAGTCGCTTCCTGTAATCAGCTTTTCTAGTAAACTTTTGATATATTTTCAAGCAAGTAAGACTTAATCCTCTTACTTTTATAGACCCTGAACCTCAGGGATGTTAAGAAATTTCATGTTTCACGCTGCTTGAGCCTGCTGGCACGCGTGGCCACGTTGCTCCAGTGCACGACGCCCTGGGAGTCTGACTTATACTTGTGATATGTGGATGGTAAGCAGCCAAGGCTCCGCTGTGTCGCTTCCCCTGTGTCACAGGGAGTGGCATCAACCTCTTGAGAAGGAAGGCTAGACCAGTGGGTCAGGTGGAAGGCATCATCATCAAGGGTCGTACTGTCGTGTTTAAGGTGCTCCTCGAAGATGACGAGTGATGGGACTGTTTACTGCGCTACGAGTAATATCCAGTTAGTCATACGTCAGTTATACTTTGCGTGTACTTGCGTCCATACACAATTCAGATGATATTTTATAGGATTAAAAAGGAGATAACCGTAGATCAGTGACCCCTCTCATTGCATGGCCACAGAGCGAGATAAAGCATTCAAAGTTTCCTACAGCAAAACAGACCAGTCGATCTTCAAGACGAACTATTTCAGAAGTACCTCACCGGAAATCAGTGTCACTTCCTCCCAATCCTGATACGAAAGAATGTCAGCCTGGCTCTGTCGACTTACCCTAGTGACCCCGCCCGATTGTCTCGGAAAAAAAAAGGTAGTTACCTTCCGATCGTGTCGGGTTCCCGCGCCATACCTGAACATCGATCTGTTTCATGAGCTGGCTGGAGCTGGCGGACCTGAGAACCTGCCAGTGGTGTGGGGCTACACTCTCAGGTTCTCACTTGTAAGGATGTTGACACTACAGAGTGTCGTGTGTGTGTGTGTGTGTGTGTGTGTGTGTGTGTGTGTGTGTGTGTGTGTGTGTGTGTGTGTGTTTATGAGTGTGACTGTGTGTTACGGCAGGAGTTTTTTCTTTCTTTCTTTACTCGCGTTGCTTCGTCTCTTTATCTTGTATGCACGTATCATGTCTTCACACACACACACACACACACACACACACACACACACACACACAATTGATCGAGCGCGCGCGCATCAGCCTAAGGTTTTGTAGTATTGACTCAAACCAGAACAACTGCTTTTCAATTCCGAGATGCTACGGATTTTCGAAGAAGAGGAGGAGATGTATTCAGTGCGTGAAAAAAAGTAAGTATTAGAGTGAAGAGGAGGGAGAAAATGAGTTAAAGTATGCCGAGTGGAGTCATAGGCGTAAGAGTGAATAGGATTAGAGTTTGAGGAAAGATAACAGGCGATGACGCATGTCCCTGAGGAACACCACCGCTGAGAGGATAAGATAGGGGAAAAGTCGCTCCATCAACGACCGCCGCAGTCGATCAATGAAAGACGAGAGAGAAACAGAAAAAACAAAGGCTGGAAATTCACATTGCAGTTTACCTTCTCTAATGCTTTGGTGATATGCAGGGCTTCCATGAAACATTCACTGAAGTCCCTGAGAAAAGAGGAGAACCAGATGTGTCCCGTCGATCACCAGTATATACCATACACCTTAAAGGCCGTATTGGTGACCTGGATGAAAGGAGTGGCTTTCTACGTGGATGCAGCAGAAGGGAAGGGAGATGAGGCAGTGGTCGGAAGGGTTAGATTGGCATCCATTCTTAGGGATGACCTGGAACATGGCATGGTTCCAAAGGGAAAGAAAAGTGTATATTTAAGAGAAAGGACATAGCAAGGATTGGAGGAAGCTCGGGGAGGCACATGCCTTGAGGACAAGAGGAGGTATGCCATTAGGACCATAGACCTTGTCTACGTGATACTGGGAGAGTACTTGGAGGACCTCGCACGAGGGCAGTGAAGGAGATCCCCCAGGTTCATTGGGAGGAGGTTGGGAATGAGGAAAGGTCGCTGCAAAGAGCAGCTTTATTAGTTGGGGAGTCAGCTATAGACTGATCAGAGTGGGGAAGAGGAGGAATGGTTGATTTAGACAGGCTGTTGGGTATGATTTTGATTAAGGGCCAGAGGGATGTATCTGTTCAAGTCATAATAGTACACTTTCTATTTATGAAAGTGTGTTGGGATGCGAATAAAAGCTTTGCAATAATTCTAAATAAAATAGGATACACCTGCACTTACTCAGAAAATCTGATACTGCTACTCAGTACTCGTACTCGTACTTGATCTTCTATACTCGCCCTCGTGATCATATGTGAGGTGTATGTACACATTGTACAGTGATAATGTTCTTTAACCTAACCACATGGCACCATGAGCGAACGATCTCTCTACGCTGCTAAACACACACACGTATCTGCAGCTGTGCCTCTTTATAAACAGCCCAGCACAAGCTTACTGCAGTTTGTAAGATTTTTTCCTTTCTTTTTTTGCATTGGAGTTACTATATTTTGCTATGCAGATCGTGAATTAGATTTAGTGTAAGCAGTATTCTCGTGTTATATCAAAGCAAACGCTTCTTGAAATCAGATTCAAACATTAGCTTATGTAGCGTATGCAGTAGCTTATACACCTGATTAAGCTAGTCTACAATTGTCGGTTTCGTTGCTATCCAGTGACTTTTAGCCAAACACCGTGGTGGCACGTTACAGGCAGCACTACGTACGTTACTTCTATAAAAAAAAAAAAAGAAAAAACAGCCTATTACTGCCGGATCTGCCATACTTAGCGATTTTTTTTTTCCTTTTTTTTTCCACGGTTTTGCGATTGGCGATAGAATAGAGGCTTTGATGAATGGGAAAGCCACTTTTTTGAGGTTGGGTGAAGCAATCGCATACGTGCTCTGATTAACCCATTAGACAGGTAGCGTAGGTGATACTATCATTTCTTGAAACTTAAAAAAAGAACATAGATATGAGGAGCAATTGTACCACTCTATCATGTTCTCCGAAATGGCAACTCTACCTTGCTGGTCGTTCTCGTCTGCCCGTCGGTTGCTGATTCGTGAATTTTATTATTGTAAAAGACTATATTTTACACCTGAATAATGGTTTACTCAGAACGACCTCTTTCAACACCTAACTAGGGGTTTACTAATCATTTCTGAGTGCCTCTTATAGCACGCATTGATTGTTACGTAATACCAATTCACGTATGTCATAGAATTTATATCCGTAACATATGGGTATTACATGGACACAAGTGTATTACACAGCGTATCATGTTATACACTGTGACACAAGTGTATTACACAGCGTATCATGTTATACACTGTGATCGCTTACTTCCCGTCGTGACAACAATGCGCTGGTGATAGCCACAAACCATCAAGCAATTTCAATTTACATCTCGATTAATTCCAATGATTTCCCGATCGTATGAAAACGACTATTGGTGGTATAGTTGCTTTGACGCTCAATGTATCCTATTAATTAAGTGGAATATATATATATATATATATATATATATATATATATATATATATATATATATATATATATATATATATATATATATATATATATTATCCCTGGGGATAGGGGATTAAGAATACTTCCCACGTATTCCCTGCGTGTCGTAGAAGGCGACTAAAAGGGGAGGGAGCGGTGGGCTGGAAATCCTCCCCTCTCATTTTTTTTTTTCCCTAAAGAAGGAACAGAGGGGGCCAGGTGAGGATATTCCAAAAAAGGCCCAGTCCTCTGTTCTTAACGCTACCTCGCTAACGCGGGAAATGGCGAATAGTTTAAAAGAAAAAGAAAGATATATATATATATATATATATATATATATATATATATATATATATATATATATATATATATATATATTATTATCATACTTAACCGCTGTTTCCCGCGTCAGCGAGGAAGGGCCAGGAAACAGACGAAGAATGGCCCATCCACTCGTATACACACACACACACACACACACACACACACACACACACACACACATATACGTGAACGCCCGTACACGCACATACACATACACAGATATATGAATACATACACATATACATATTCATACTTGCTTGCCTTCATCCATTCCTATCACTACCTCGACACACAGGAAATAGCGTCGCTACCCCCTGCTTCAGCGAGGTAGCGCCAGGAAAACAGACAAAATAGGCCACATTCGTTCACACTCAGTCTTTAGCTGTCATGTGTAATGCACTGTAATCACAACTCCCTATCCACATCCAGGCCCCACAGACCTTTCCATAGTTTACCCCAGACGCCTCACATGCCGTGGTTCAGTCCACTGACAGCACGTCGACCCTGGTATACCACATTGTTCTAGTTCACTCTATTCCTTGCACGCCTCTCACCCTCCTGTATGTTCAACTAAAGCTATTTTTGTTGTATCTTCACCCCCTTCATATCCAATTCATATATATGTATGTATATTAATCCGTCTGTCTGTCTCTGTGATTGTCTCTATACGTCTATACGTTCGTTTGTCTGTTTGCATATGATTTCATCTGTCTCTGTGCGTTTAATGATGCCTTTATCCCCGTATGAACATGTGTTTATGTGTTTGCATAAGCTTAGGACACGAATGATAAAGTCACTGAAGAAAGAAAGATATAACATTTAATAGTAACTTTGTCATAGCACTAGATCTTTATATTTTTTTACAGATCGCTCCGTCTGCTTCATTACGAATACGTAAATGAAAAGTTAATTTCCACTTCTTGTGCCAGGCGCAATCACTGGAGGGGAAACTGCCTCATTTCCTTCATGTCCCCCAAGGGAGCTTTAGCGGGGGTCTAAATCATCCCAGCTGGCAAAAATATTGAAAACGGCGAATCAAAGTGGAATGAATCTCTTAAGAATAGCTGATCTATGTATATTTCCCCGAGTTCCTATAAACATTGTGACGGTCCAGAGTTTAAACAGCCTAGACTTGAGAGTGTCCTAACATCTTGATATACGCCCGGTGTTCACTGCTTCAAGAGATCAGGCTGCAAATATCACCTTTACGATTATGATATACGATGGAAGATTTGTCTTGGGGAGCACATGTCATCCTTCATTAACAGCTTCATGTAGTCCTACCGTATAGATGGGTTTCGTGCTTTTTATCGGGAAGTTGGAGGTAGGTGTTATTGCATATGCAAATCAAGATGTATCTGGTGCGTGATACATCTCGTCTAGTTCAGGTTGCGTAAGGAGGAGGGACATGATGATGATGGGGAGGGATAGGTAACACATATAGCCCCTTCCTCCTGTTCTGAAGACCCGGAGGGCCCCCACATCATTCTCCACGACCCGCATAAACTTTTACATGTATATGCGCCATGTATTGATATGTCAGTCTTCGCTGAGAAGTGGTTGAAGTACTGTGTTAGAAAAAGGCGTTTCATCTTTTGAATATCTCTTTCGTGAAACATGAGGCATTCGCTTGGTGTTTCTACCAGTTTAGAGAAACAGATTCTTTCCAGTAGGGTATATGTAAATAGAACGAGGCTGTTTGTGCTTGCGAATAATTGTCGTATTCAAAATTACGGGGAAGAATACAGGTTCTTTTGGGTTTGTTAATGTCAACTGCTTTACTGTGTACTATACTGAAAATTGAGAAAGTTTGGGAAATGCCGTCTTTGCTCAAGAGAGTGTGAGCCAAAATGGAAAACGCGAGTCAGTTTCGTATGACACGAGTCACCGTATTCGTCAGTCATGTTAGAGAACGTGTTACTCATGAGTCAATATCCAACTAAGGAGCCGCGGCGCGCCTCCTCCTCCCCCACCAAATATGTCGTGACAACTCGGCTTTAGCTGAATCATCTCCTGCAGGTCGATTGAGGTCGTGTAGCCGGAACCTCTTTAAAGGAAAACAATAGGCAGCATTTAAACCAGCTGGGCACTTGACGATAAGCGGCCGGATTTATTTCAACGCGCATCGCGCTGTTTCAGTAACGTTTTACCGGCGCATCACCGCACAGCTCACTGCTTGAGGCCCGACGTGGAAGCCTGATAACACGGACGGAACCATATATATATGATGATGTTAGCACAGCATATCGTACCGGGTATGAACCTGAGCCATGCTGCAGGTAACAATGCCCTTTATGTGAGGCTTTTCAAGTGGTTTTGTGTGTCCAAAGTATGTATTAATCTCTCTCTCTCTCTCTCTCTCTCTCTCTCTCTCTCTCTCTCTCTCTCTCTGGACACGTGGAATACAGTGAACTTTGCAATCTTCATTCCTCCTTTTAGGGAGGAACTGTTTCGGTGAGGAGGGGGGGGGAGTCACATTTTATAGCTATTGGTACAGTAAAGTTGTTGGTAGTAAGGTAAGATAAGGTATGGCAGCGATGACCCGCCGATGGTGAGGTGAGGCTAGCCATGATGGTAACATAAAGCCAGTGAAGTGGCCAAGTCGGGAAGAGAGGAGGTGGCTATGACAGGAGACTTCACGATGATGACAGACGTCTATCGTAGCTCTCCCGTCAAAGTGTGTAGCATCTTTCGGGATGACGTTTCCCGGGGTTTGAGGGGGAGGGCATCTAGTAAGGCGATGTGAGAGTGTCACGCTTTATGACTCGAGCGAGTACTGCCAGTGTTGTCTGCTAGGGTATGGGCGGGAAAGGTTCGTGTGTGTGTGTGTGTGTGTGTGTGTGTGTGTGTGTGTGTATCGGGATGACTGTGTGCGTTGGGATAAGTGGTGTGTGGTGGGATGAGTCTGGGGATGGGGCAAATGCAGTGTGTGAGGCGACAGTGTGTGTGTGTTAGCAGGGCAGTGACGAGGTGAACTTGACCAAATATAAGTTCTGATTTGATCACTCGGGCATTCGTCTGTATTTACGACGATAAGATCGATGAAGATCATTTTTAATGAAGTCTCTGACTGCACTTGAGTTTATAACGATGATTATAAAGATAAGCACGATAGTCAGGGTGGATGGAATCATCCAAGTTTAAACATTATCGCATTATAAAACATTGGGGAAATATTCACTTAAATTTTTTTATTTTCAATCTAATGTCTTCGTTTCCTAATGTTTCAACTTGAGAGTAGGTTTCCTTCACCAGACTTTGCAACTACCTTGTTGCTTCTAGTGTTAATGGACATGATTGATAATGCAATTTACGACAGTTTTGATTACCGTTTCTTATGAATGATGACGAAGGAAAAACACTCACGAGGTAATTGGTTCTCAGAAATTATACTGATATCAAAATTATGCCAATAAAAAGACGTAATTTTTACCTGAGGATTATACACTGTTAAAGTTGAGGGTTCAGATCCACTGATGGATACCTTTGCAAGCCTTTATTTGTGTCACTTGTGCCAAATTCATTTATGCCTAACACGAACTCTACACCGAGGGCTATTAGCAAATGGATAAGAATATTGATTTCAAAAGAGATACACCTCCACATTATTTTCTGTATGTGGTTCACATAAGGATACACTTCCAAATTATTCTCAGCATGTGGTTCACATAAAGATACGTATCCTAATTATTTTCAGGATGTGATTCACATAAAGATACGTATCCTAATTATTTTCAGGATGTGATTCTCATGAAGATACACTTCCAAATTATTCTCAGACACTCATGGTAAATAAGATGATTCCTGGCTCGTGTTGTATTGGGAAGGGTTTCTAATAATCACCCTCACACTCGGCTGGTATTCTCGTAGCCATCACAGTGAATGCGGATCGCATGATCAAAGCGCACACACTGAATATTGCTCTCATGTTTCACCTACTGTATTAGCACAGCATTAGTAAAGTGGGCACGAGGACTGGTGAGCATAAGTAGCACCTGGTCACTAATCAAAATATCATTAAAGGGTTCAGGGACTCGTACACATTCCACCAACATTAATACTAAAGAGTTTGCGTTGCTTGCCTGCTGATTATGAACATTCTCTCTCAAACAAAAGAATGTTTCTCTCCTCTGGCGATCCTGAATGTATATATATATATATCATGCGACAACATTCCTCGTGTACGTTTACCTCATCTAAATGCTCTCTTGTGTCAGCGATGCAAACTGTTATTAGACGGTAAGGATAAGAGAGAGGGTCAGTGAAGTACTTACACAAGTGTAAGAAGGTCAAGCGCTATGTAACCAAACCAGTTTTTTTTTTTTCTATTTACTCGTGAGCAATGGAGACACTATTATTATTATCATTATTATTATTATTATTATTATTATTATTATTATTATTATTATTATTATCATCATTACTGTTATTATTATTATTATTATTATTATTATTATTATTATTATTATTATTATTATTATTATTATTATTATCATTACTATTATTATTATTACTATTATTATTATTATTGTTATTGTTATTATTATTATCATCATTATTGTCGTTGTCGTTGTTACTGTTATCATTATTAGTCATAATGATAATAATAATAATAATTATCATTATTATTATTATTACTATTATTGTCGTTGTTGTTGCTGTTATTATCATTATTATAATCATCATAATGATAATAATTTATTATTATTATTATTATTACGTTTCTCAGAGGGACATAACAGGTCACATTCTATACCCGGTCTAAGTAACGTCAGCGGCAAAATATCAGCAGACGTTAGCGCGCTACGGTTTGTAGTCGGTAAACAATTTTTTTTTTATTGAAAGTGAGTGAGCCAACAATATGTGACCCGAACAATAGATTAAAGGTGTGGGTTTCGATGCTCCCCTAAGGATTCGCAAGTCTACATGAAACGTATTAAGAAATATTTTTTGAGAGATGATAACCAGATCATTTATGATTACAAAGAAATGACCAGAATTGAAACAAATTATATGTAGTAGTAAGAGTCAGCCTCCGTAGCCAGTGGCTGCCTACTATCTGCCGCCACGAGAGAGAGAGAGAGAGAGAGAGAGAGAGAGAGAGAGAGAGAGAGAGAGAGAGAGAGAGAGAGAGAGAGAGAGAGAGATACAATGAGTAGAAGACGAACTAGATTATTTACCAAGTTAAACACATAAGTAGGATAACTAAGAAACTCTGGATTTGTAGCCTTGTGTACACTGGTTAAAAGACTTCATAGATAATTTGGAAGATAGGATCATTGTGGATGATGACCACACGCAGTAGGACCTCCTTATATAACACAATATCTAAACGTAGGAGTAAGGGATTGGGTGCTCCATGCGGAGCTAGGGAGATCGAGAGCTACTAGGACGATAATATGGCATCTGGGAACGACATACGTGGAGTGTTATGGAGCCTGAGGTGGCAACACTGAAACATCGCGCGGTAGGAGAACCTCGGGAGTGAGACTGGCTAAGGTTCGTCCTTCATTCCCTCGTTTCATTTCATTCCATCATTCGTTCCTCGTCCCTTCCCGGCGTAAGGTATTGCACTTCGGCATCGAGCAGCGCTTGGTTCCAACGGCCGCATTGAAGCGTCGCGTCGTGGCGGCCTTGGTGACCGGCGACGATTCAAAACCCCTCCTCCCCCTCCTTCTCCTCCTCCCCCACACAGCACACCCACACCTACACACACCCACACGGCAAGCTGACCTCAACGCCGTTTCAAAGAAGAAAAACACACCCCGTGTTTGCTTTCTTCATGGCTGGTATCAGAAGCGCTCAGGCAGTTCGCGCCTAGTAAGTAATGAGTTGTAGCCTTCGATTACTGTCGCAGGTCGCCATGGTGACTTCATAAGGGACAACATACACACGACTTAGGTCTCAAAGACTTCTATATTAATTTCGTTCTTTGCACAAATTCGACAGCGATATCATTAGGAAAGAGTATGAAAATTATTAACACTTTTGCCTGCAATATATGCGAATTGATTGGAAATTAATAATCTAAGTCGCTTTTTGTCCTGGTGAGAATCGTTGTTCATAAGAGTACTAGCATGCAATACCTTCTCCTTCAGCTGGGCTAGAAATGTGTTATGGTTGTCTCGTTCAACTGCCGCACCGCAGCGCAACTTGATCGTCCAGATATACTGAATGGAAATCATAGCAGCATCAAACATCTGTATGTATCATCCAGTGGACGAATCACGAAAAACACTGTCGTTGATGTATCTTTTCATAGATCAGATTCCTCTGACGGGCAATGATGCAGAAATATAGGAACCCTGGTATATGGCTCTACCAAGAACGCTCAGGAACACCTACTCAGCTGGTATCAATTTATCCACACGTCGTCTGACATTGATGATCTGCTCGTATTCAGATTATCTCAGTCAGGCTCTGTTGTGTGTGCAACTTGTGCTTCCATGGCAACATAACCGGCTGTCTAGATTCTCGAGTCTAATAGTTCTGTCGCCATTGTCTGATTTGGTATTTTTAGCTCTAGGTTCGGCTTAGGAATAAAGTCGTAGGAAGCCATGAAATTCAGAAACGTTTATCAGCTTACGAGGGGGAAACAAGTTTCGTAAGTATCCAATCTGCTGGAATGGATCCTTAATGAGTTTTTGAGTCTCTTTCACGTGATTCTTTTTAATCTTCTCTAATACTCTAGTTTCTATTCTTCCTAAGCCTGTGATCAGAATGGTACAAGTGCCTCAGCTCAAGATGAAGCTGAAGACTTATCCCAAAGGGTGATCTATATTTGTTCCTACAAGAAGTGACTGCTGGGTCTCCTATTGCTGGGGAACTGGCTCTCCTGCTACCCCGGGTAAACAAGAAAGCTGAGATACGTCATACCTAACTTGCGCGACGCCTGAGGACACTCTGTCTGAGCTAGGCTTTCCTGGAAACGCCCGGCCTCTCTTCTGCATTGTAGTTCTTCAAGAGTTGCTGGCGTTCCTGGAGAGTTTTTCGCCTACCTGAAAAGTTATGTTACTCATGAAGGGCTTGTAGTGCTTGTTGAAAAAAAAAAAACTATTGTCGTCATCTGAGATTTTATTATTTATTGTAAGCAGATGATGGTGCTTGTGGAGGAAACTGCTGGTTAGAGTTTTTGGAGTTGAAAAAATTATTGGTGTTTCTTAAAACAGTCACAGTTACGGAGGGTTTGCTGATATTCTCGAAGAGCTGTCATTGGTACAGATGGGTTGATGGTGTTCTTGGACAACTTTCAGTGCTGCAGAGAAGGTAATGGTGTGTTGCTCAAGAGCTGTCAGCGGTGTACAGCGGGTGATAAGGTTTTTAAAGGAAGGTGAATACTACGGATGGGTTAGTGGCAACTGAATGTTGTAATCATAATCTCTCTCTCTCTCTCTCTCTCTCTCTCTCTCTCTCTCTCTCTCTCTCTCTCTCTCTCTCTCTCTCTCTCTCTCTCTCTCTCTCTCTCTCTCTCTCTCTCTCTCTCTCACACACACACACACTATATATATATATATATATATATATATATATATATATATATATATATAAAGATGAGAAGCGGTTTGGATTGAGCAGGCTGCCGTGCACGGGTTTCTAACCCGGGTGGACCAGGTCGTAACTACACTAAACACTACACCACGTCCTGTCAGATTCACCTGCAGCATTCATTGTTATGAATTAAAAAGTCTTGGATCGACCATGTGCCTGGTCCCTGGTACCATTTTTCTTAGAAATTCAGGAGGTAGGGTAGTGAATGATCTGTCCCAGTTCCCACTGGCTGGCTTATACAGCAGAACAACTAACGATATAAGAATTCCTTTATTCGCCAAGATGATTACCTTCTCCAAACTTTTGCCAGTATTGTCAAGAGACTTGCATGTCTATAGGGAACCACATAAGCATAAATCTCTCTCTTGTTGACCTTGGCAACGTAGATGGTTATAATATCGTCCTCCGTCGAAGGCTAGACTGTGAAGTTGTACCAACTTTCCAGCACACCGCCGCCATGACTCGTTGATCCCGTTTGTCTGGAACTCCTTAACCTCTGGGACGAGAGAGTACGACCCTTGGGTATGATGACGTGGCCTTTTACCCGATCCTTAAAGGTTATTATGATCAAAGGTTAGTCTATTATACCCTCAAGGGTCGTACCGTCGTGCTTAAGGGTCGTATTTCCGTGCTCAAGGGGGTTCACTTTTTTTCCGATTGTCTTGAGAGTTCAGGAGAGACTGCTCTACTTCCCTCTCGTATGTCACCAGGACAGCTACAGTACTGTGTGGTGAGGGAGGGAGGGTGGCCCCTCCAGATGACTGCGTCTGTAGCTTTGCATCTTTCTTCCTCGCTGCAAAGTTCATAACGAAGGAATTATCTTTTAAACTTGTTATTTATTCTTTAACCTTCCCTTGAAAATTTTGAATTAACAGTTTTACATTCGTGTATAACTATTTGCGTCTCTCTTATATACATAATGACTGCATCATCCTTCGCCTCGGCCAGTACTGGAAATGAAAGACGTGTTTACATTCCTCACTTTTTCCTTCTCACTTATTTATAAGCATCGTTTTATTCTAACTTTGAAATACTTTTTTCTAAGTATGTAAACCTTTACATTCCACGTCCAGAACACAAGAAACGGAGAAGGTATCAATGCATATTCCACGGAGCAAACCTTCATGGTCGTCAGTTAATGTTCGGACACTCACATTGCACACACGGAGCCTCCCGGCCAAACATAGTGACCCCGCTCTGTGCATGCCTGGCAGGCGACCCTTCTTGTGTACTTCGATGTGACCTCCAGTCAGTACACACCTGCCTGTTGTGGGCTGCAGATAACAGACCGAGTGGACGGCACGTCAGAGTTGGGGCAACAACAAGATTGTAACACTCTCTTCTAATGAGACACACACACACACACACACACACACACACACACACACACACACACACACACACACGCGCGCGCGCGGGCGCGTATATTCCTTGCCATTATTTATTCCATTTATCCATAACAACCGTCATGCAAAATTCTTGTGCCTTTCTCGATTTCTTCCGCTTCTTTTTGCGAGCGACCTCGCTCTCACACACTCCCACGGTCATTCTTCCTGCATATATTTGAACCTCAAAACGTATATCATCAAAATGATTCTCTCTCTCTCTCTCTCTCTCTCTCTCTCTCTCTCTCTCTCTCTCTCTCTCTCTCTCTCTCTCTCTCTCTCTCGACGTTCGGATATCTGTCTACTTTGAGTCATTAAAGAGAGGCGAACATAAGAGAGTCATGTCTGTGACTGACTGACGACTTACCGCCTCATTTCGTGCACATGTTATTCATGGTTTACTCTCCCGGACGTGGCTATACGCGCACAGTTTGTTCGGTAACTTCAAAAAGAATTTCCTAATAGAAAACAGTAAAGGAGAGAGAGAGAGAGAGAGAGAGAGAGAGAGAGAGAGAGAGAGAGAGAGAGAGAGAGAGAGAGAGAGAGAGTCTCCTTAGGGAGAGGAAGTTGGTGAAAGGAGTTCATCTTAGCTAATCAGTTCCCGGAAACCTGCCTTTGCAGCTTACATTTAAGATTTTAAAAGGCCGTGTCGGATGGTGTGAGAGTCAACACACAGGGGTGAGTGTGACCCAAACTAATCCAGGTCAAAAGGTAGGTCTCTCTTCTCCGCAGATAGTGGATGACGCACTATTACCACGCTTCTCTATATGATTCGTCTGCCTTAGGAGGGGATATGATTTAATGTCGAGAAGTAGCCATATGTCCACTCATTTTGATGAAGGAACGTCTTCAAATTGCGAGGCTGGACGTCGGATACAAGCTCAGCATTGTCAGTGCTTTTAATCAAAGCCTTTGATATTCTTACGGGTCAAGCTTCGTGTAAGGACTGAAATGTAGATGGGTAGGCTTGTAGACGTGGCAGGGGGTTCTTATGCTGAAAAATCTGGTGTGTGAATGTTCGTATGTGGAGTGTGCGAGTGACGGATGTTCTAGCGTGTTGAGGTTGGATATACGGAGGAAAGTGAATCATAATTTCACATTTTACACTCGCTGGTTTCGAAGTTGATTTGCTCATGATATCCTCCGTGGTAATGTCCACCATTTCCCCACACAATAGTCAGTGATCGGTAGTTTACGATTACCCTTTTTTTCCACAATTGTTGTTGTGGCGCTACTTGGACAAAACCCCAAAGGATAAGTACGAAAGCAAAATTTTATTTTTATTTGGCCTGTACTTATGGGTGTAGACAGTGTTTCTTTTCTTCTATATAGAGGTCAACACGGCATAGGCAACAGCATGCCCCAGTCATGACCATCTCAAATGGTAGATGAAAAGATTGAAAGGAAAAAGATAACAGCAGAGACTCATCTTAACCTTCTTAGGTGTTTGCAGAGCTGATTCTTCAAAATGGAAAGGTCAAAGGAAGATGGAAAGACGAAATAAGCAAGATGATTCCAAAGCATCCCCGTGCAAAGAAGGAGACCGTATCACAAAGGTCAGTCTTCACATGTCCGAACTCCTCAAAGAAGCCAAGGGAAGCGGCAGGAAGACGCCTGTCGCGGGTCCACGTTATAAGGGCTGGGGACACAGTCGTATCTCGCGAGAGCAGTGGTTAAGATCATTCCTGTAGAATGTTATACTGCGGGGAAGCATCACAACACCAGACAGAAAGGTGATGGTTGAGGAGAGATGATAACAAGTGATACAATGAGGATGAAGGCTTCTGATGCCACTCTGGCCAAGAGAAAGATGGAAGAAGAGCTACGCTCAGATGTGCGACCTGCTCTCCATACGGGAAAGTAATACAAAACCGTTGTACGTATGAAATTGCTGCTAGTTTGGAAAATGATTACGGCGCTTCTACAACACCCACCATAGCACTGAGGAAAACAGTTAACATTGAGCAGATTGCTACTTGACCATTCCGCGATGCTGCAGAGGACTGAATTAAAAGGGAATATATGTTCAGTCGATATCATCCCTAATCTGTTGTCGGAGTCCCACTTTAGGAAAATATTTAAGGAGATCAGCCGTCTGTTGGCGAATGCATTCATTTTCAGGAATAAAGAAATATTTAGCATGCTACATTAGACCCAAAGTAGAACATGCCTCTCATGTTTGGTCACCACACCAAAAGAAGCACAAAGATCTAGTTGAGAACGTCCAGCGAAGATGCTTCCAAAGTCAAGAAAAGTGAGGTACAGGGAAGAGCTAAGGATCTTAGATTTACCCACTGTGGAAGATCAAAGATTAAGGAGTGACCTGATCAGAGCTTTTTAGAATTAAAGTCAGATCGATAACGCACACAGTGAACAGTTCTTCGATAGATGTAGGCATAGAACAACCAGAGGACATAACATGAAGCTAAGCGAGAAACTTTTTACAAAGACATGAAGAAGTGCTTTTATGGTATAAGAATAGTGGATGGAGTATATGCACAACAACACCTGGTACTACACACAGCAATGTCAGGCGTTAAATACAGCAACACCTAGCGCCACACACACAACAATACCTGGTACCACACACAGTAACACCCAGCACTACACACAACAACACCTAACACTCTATGCACACAACCCAGCTGTACATACAGCAGCACCCAGCGCTACACACAGGCTTCCGTGGTGTAATAGTTGGCGGCATCGACAGTGACTCACACAAGGGACTGCCCAGTTTTGACTCGTGGGAGCAGCAGTCGTCCCCCAGCCAACCCAGCTGTTCATCCTCCTCTCGGGACTGGTCGATAAATGGTTACCTGGTTTAAGCTAGGAGGGTGGTAGACGTAAACACATAAGAGTAGAGACATTGTACATGTATACAAGATGAAGAGGCGGGGCAACACGAGTGTAAAACTCTCTCTCCGTAATACAAACAGTCATCATAAAAAGTAGCCAAAACAGCAGCCATAAGTAGCAGCAGTTATGCGTAGCAGTGGAGCAAGATGGCACTTGACAAATCAGCACTCATCACTTACACACAGCAACAGAGCAAGATAGGTTTATAGTCACACCAACACTCGGGACGACACACACACAGCAACAGATCAAGACGGCACTGTAAACACAGCAACAATGGGCACTACACACAACAACAGGGTAAGATGGCACTATAGACACAACAGCATCCAGCACAACACACAGCAACAGATCAAGATGGCACTCTACACTGGAGCAGGGAGGCTCCACGCGGTGCGGCTAGCGTGACATAGCGAGGTGTAGTTCAGTCGGTGTGGAGCCGTGGTTGGGGAGTGAGGCAGGCGTCCAGTGGAGCCAGGCGGGACCACGTGTGCTCCAGGTCTCCCGCACACGCCGCTCTTTGCCTCCTGGTAATCATCACACGTGTTCGTGAACTTTTTTTTCTCTCTCTCTAATGAGCTGTGTTGGCTGCACGCGAACTTCCTCTCTAGTTCTAAGATCTGTCACAGTGGTGGTGCACCTGCACCCATGTGCCCTAGGTTAATTAAGCCGTAAGCTAGCTCTGCTCTCTCCTTCTCCTCCAGCACGACAGACTTTAAACAGAAATTTTGCACTAAATTCTCCAGGAAATTCAGAAGGTAGAGTGTTTCCCAAGGATGTGTGTAGGTGATAGATGCTTTGTAGTTTGTGGTGTTTGATGTGAGACCCCCACCACGTCCTTGTGTGCTGGAGACCATAATGTCTGTGTCTTGTGTTCCATAAGTTCCTGAAAGAGAGATACCAAAAAGAAAAAGATTTGTGTTCATTCCTCAGAATATGAGCAATAGATCTACATTCGGACTGAGACTCTCGCACGTGGTGGTTCTTCTAGATCCCATCGACCTTTCCAAACGCTGGATTACAGTGGAAGCAACTGTTGTGATGGTGGATATACACTGTAATGTCATTGAAGTTCTCTGTACTCTCTAAGGTTCTGTATATTCTTGAAGTTATTAGCGAGAGAGAGAGAGAGTGAGTTCCGTGCGAACTGTTATGTGTTCTGTGTTCAGTGATTTGTGATGGTCAGTGAGGAAAGGAAAATATAATAAGTGTTCACGTGGATCTAACTATACCACTGGATGCTCGCAGACAACAAGGTAATTAGTCGATTCTTTGCTAATTATTTTCTCTTTTTTTTTGATGTGGTTGACATTAGTTTCTTAGGTGAAAGAATCCAACCTGATCATTATGCATAAGAATCTGTCTTGTTAACCTCCTGGACACGACGGTACGACGCTTTAGCACGACTGTACGACCCTTTAACACGACGGTACGACCCTTTAACACGACGGTACGACACTTTAACACGACGGTACGACCCTTTAACACGACGAAACGACCCTTTAACACGACGGTACGAACCTTTAACACGACGGTACGACGCTTTAGCACGACGGTATGACCTATAGTTATGATAGAGTGATTGTCTATGATCTGGCTTTTGGAAGGCCAGGCTATTATACACTTGCATCGTACCTTCGTGTTCGACTTCATGTTCAGTGAGTTGGTTAATGTTCAGAGAGGTCATCATCAGGTTGGTTTAATTATCAGAACACACACACACACACACACACACACACACACACACACACACACACACACACGTACGTCTGGCATAAGCTAAGGTGTGTGTGTGTGTGTGTGTGTGTGTGTGTGCATGGGAGTTAGGACATTTTATATATATATATATATATATATATATATATATATATATATATATATATATATATATATATATATATATATATATATATAAACACCAGAGACATACACTTACAGGAGGACAACAAATATGGGATCAGAATTTAGAGAGCTGAGGAACAAAGAAGGATCAAAGACTTTGAATTTCCTCACCATGAAAGAGAGAGAAAAGTGTTGAGTGACTTGATCACAACCCTTATGTTTTCAAACCAGTGTGGTGACGCAGACAGCAGTGCACACTACTTTGAAAGATGTAGTGATGAGACAACTCAAGGCCATAACGAAATTATGCAAGAAACTTGTTGGAAAAGTTGTCAAGAACTGTATTTACGGCATCCAAGCTGCAACATGTGTGGTTGTAATAAACTGAGTTATGAGATGGTGAATTGTGGATGGACAACATCAAGAAATTTAAAAAAAATAAGAGTTGTAGGATATGAGAGAAAGATCAAGAGTTAGGGTGGCACCTACGAGAGTCGAACTCCCTCTCCGGCCAGTACAAGTAGGATACCTGGGCAACGACATATGAAAGCCAACATTCCCAGCGACTGAAGATCGTGTCTGTAAAAGTCACGTTTCTCGTGAAATCTCAGATGAGCGTCTCGCTTATGCGTCCGGCTGTACCAGAGAATTGTTGTCACTGAAGAAAGTGTTCTAATGCGAAGAGCGATGATGAGGCGTTCATCGTACACCACTTATGGTTCGTCAGTGTTCTTCGCACTTAGAGTTCTATGTCTAGATGTAGCAGCTAAGAATGTGTACAGATAATGGCGTCAAATCCTGTATCTTCCTGTGACGGAGATGCTCGTTTGACTTTGGCAACTTAGGAAGGGAATACATGATTTCTGTAATACGTTAAACAGTTACATGAAGATTCATAACACAACGATGAAAAGATCACATACATGTGGTACTGTAGCACTGACCAGCTCGTATGACCGAAGCTCACGTATACACATTGCCATTGATCTGTTCTTGTAACTTTAATCATACATACGAGTGAAGAGAATGTTTGTAATTTTGGTAATACAGCAGTGAAAAGTTTATTAAATTATGCTATTAAGACGGTGAACAGTTCATCTCTCTCTGGTAACACAACAGTGAGTGTTTCATATCACTGGCAATACAACAGTGATTAGTTTATCGACTCGTAATACAGCAGTGAATTATACAACATAAGATAATACGACAGTGGTAATACAATAATACAACAGCGGTAATACGAGAATAAAGTTTATATTAATTGCAGTACAACTGTGCACAGTTCATAAGACTGGTAATACAATTGTGAACACTTGATGTGAATGGTAATACTAGTGTGAACAGTTCGTATAACTTTGTTTATATAAAAGTGAACACCTCTTATGATTGGTAATACAGCAGTGAACACTTCTTATATCTCTAGTAATACAACAATGAACAGTGTAATAACTGTTAACACAGCGGTGAACACTTCATCAAACAGCAGTGAACAGTGCATATGACCGTTGATATAACAGTGAGCGAAACATACAACTGCAGAGCTGAAGCACTGAAGAGGCATAAAGTGAAGTCGAAAGTACATCGGTGAATCATAAGCTAAAGTGTGTGTAACTCACCAGTGGCTGGTTATCACTGTTTCACAATAGCCAGAGATACGGAAAATTATGCTACGAAACCTCCAGTCCCGACTGCATCTGCTCAAGACTAGTAATGTATATCTGTTTTGCCGGTCCAATGTAGTTATAAGGATAAGTAACTCAGTACTCTGCATGGGAGACAAATGTGTGGCTAAATGGACGCATCAGATTTTCAGAATATATATATTTATTTTTTTTTTTTCGAGGAATTGTCTTCATTTGAATTTTGATAAGCTTTTATTATCGGACGGGAGATTATAAAATGCTAGTTTTTTGTGTGCCAATGATATATATATATATATATATATATATATATATATATATATATATATATATATATATATGTATATATATATATATAAAGATTGCACTAGTCCGTGATGAAAGATATAAAGGTGAAATCGCACTTCACTAGGAGTTCGTATGATTTTATTGAACATGCAGTTTTACTATACATGTGGCATGACATGTTTCGTGGAGACAATCCACCTCATCAGGTGCCAGTACTTGATAAAGTTATCTAAATCTCAACATCACAACAGAAGTACCGTTCAGTGTCTACCGAACTATATATTTTACACGAAAGTGCACCTGGGAACTTATCGTGTTAAATTTCCCCGTGGATTCATTGGAATATATATATATATATATATATATATATATATATATATATATATATATATATATATATATATATATATATATTATATTGTGTGTGCATAGATTGATAGACAGACAGATGTGTATGTTTCTGCGTGTTTTCCTGTCTATCTGTCTATATCCGCTCGTGAGTACGTAGCTATATTTACATGTCAGGTGGCTGTGTTTATTTTCGTCACAAGCTATACATAACCGTGTCTAAAGGTGACGCTTCAGGATGAGCTCGGCGTTCCCTGGGAACCGTGAGTCGAACCCGGGTTCCCGCGCTCTGGGAATGGGTTACTGGATGAATAACAAAACAATCTCCTGACTCACACCAGCCTGGAACATCATCTACCTCTAAGGGGATCACGTTTGCAAAGAGCGCCGTTTCGAGTCTTCGAGCACACAGCGGAAGTAACGAATGAGATTCGTACTCCGTTGGCATTAGAGGCTTCCAGAGGGATTAGTGTATGGGTAAGAGCCCCTGGTGTTCGGTCGTCGGTGGCCTGAGGTAATTAGGTCTCTCGTGGGTGTGGTGGGAGGACAGGACGTAACGTAGCCTCACAAATTCTTGCCTAATATAATTTTGTGGCCTGACTTCGGGTGAGACGAGTTCCAGAGGATTTCTTAAAAAGGTTCTTGAAGTATCTGGGAGGTTGAGTCATCTTCCTTTTAGTCTTTTGTAAAGAAAATGAGCCATTAACCGCCTCAGTATTGTTTTTACTGGGCAAACCAAGGATGTTATGGGGTTGGGAGACATTTACCTAAACAATAATGATGATAGTAATTGTAAATATGATAGAGACAATATATATATATATATATATATATATATATATATATATATATATATATATATATATATATATATATATATATATATAATTTTTTTCCTGCCGTTTTCAGAGTTAGCGAAGCAGCACCAGGAACAGACTATAAAAGGTTGCATTCGCTTACATTTAGTCTCTAGCTGTCATGTGCGGTGCACCGAAACAGCCCCCTTGTCCACAGCCAGGCCTCACAGACCTTTCCATGGTTTTCCCTGCCGATTCATACGCCTTAGTTCAGTCCACGGTCAACACGTCGCCCCCTGCATACAAAACCGCCCCATATTCACCCTATCCCGTTCACGACTTTCACCCTCCTGCATGATGATGATGATGATAATGATAATGATAATAACTATAATAATGATAATTATAGTGATAATGATACTAATGATGATGATGATGATGATAATAATAATAATGATAATGATAATAATAATAATGATAATAATAATAATAATAATAATGATAATGATAAAATGATAAAAGTATTAGTGGTAATAACAGTACCTAATCAGCCATCAACTCTGTATACTACAAACTCTACGGATACAGTCATGTAGTGTAGCGTCGTGACCCATAACTTTTTACAACCTTAGAATTTTATTCTTCTTTGACTCTGGGGAAGTAGGCAGTGTCACAGTGTTGTGTAAAGACGGTAAGTTAGACACGTTTTACGATCACAGTTATGTAAATTGGTTATTTCAGAAGGCCAAAAGTTTGGTTAAAACATTTACTCTTGATACGTATACAAGAGTCTATTTGTGAGACATCATAGATAAATGGAAATATGTTTAAAATGTAAGCATGCATAGGTTATGTAAAGGAATCCAAAAAAAAAAAGAATGCAAAGGAATTAGAACAACAATAGACCATTGGGTCATTTCCATGCAATAATTGTTGAAAAAATTTATGATTTTCTTTAGGATATGATTTATACAGTGATAGAAAATGAGGATATTTCCGACAGTGTAGAAGCGAAAGAGAAGATATCTCTTGCACCAAGATTTAATAGGGAATAAAGGAACTCAAATTTACGAGGTTGTTGGGTAGAATCTTCCAATGTGAGGCTGACCTGATGTGTGATGAATGTCTGTGAATGACAAGTTGTTTGTTACTTTAGTACAAGAGACGTTCCGTCCGCTCTTGACATAATCGTGCGCTATTGTTTTGCATCGCCAGGTTCGGGTTACCTAGCACGCTGTTCATCACCTTTAACTGAAAGAGAGAAATGGAATATTCTCATACTTGATTCAATTAAACCAGTTTCATCGTTTAGACCTGGGCTGACTGTGGTCGAAAATACAGGACATTTTTGGTTAGTGTGATTACTAGTTCATTAACTAAAGCTCGCTCATTAATCTGAGGAACAAGATACATTGAGACCGTTCTAGCTAGAATGGTGTGGAGGCATCCTACTTAAATGGATATCCATCCACGTCACGCGATCTCGCTAAATTAAGACTCCGTTTAGAGTTCGTCTGAAATATGGAGCGACTCAGACAGTGAGAGAGATGCGACGGCTAGACATTATCCCACATTGCTTAGGTATCATCCTGCTGGACGGTCAAGGGGTTGTGATTTCCATATCAGTGGTTCGTTGATATTCACATAAGAACCTGGTGTTAGTAAGAGTCTCACGTGTATTAATAGGTGACGAAGGCTTCAGTATCACGTGCAGTACCGCCTACGAATACAATAGAGAATTCGAAGAAAACCTGTTCATTGACAACCCAGTACTGGAGTGTGTTCATGTGATTACTGACATGAAAAATAATGTCTTCTTGACCAGACACGGAACTGTAGGTTAGCTTGTCGTTAGTTCTTTCCAGGGATTATCAATTCTATTTGGTTATATTAGGATCACTACCAAGTCTTGTACATTCCTTCAGTCAGTGATAGTGGAGACCAAGTGGAGGAAGAGAAAAATTCTATAGAGCCACAAAGGATTTGTGAAATAGTATACATATAGAATCAATGTACGGAAAGGTATCTTATGACAAAAGAATTACATTAGATCTGATCATCTTATATGCCATAATTAGATGATCGGAGTATTTTCCTCTGTGCTCATGATTATTTCTTACACTCTTATTCTATTTCTCGTCTGTTCTCCTCTCTCTCTCTTTCGCGCAGAGAACATTGCGGGAAATATGAGGCCCGCGCAGCGCATACCTGTGCCTTAGATGTTTCATAGGTATGATTTTGACATTTGGAAGCAAGTAACTGAAAATTCGATGGATTGTTTTCGGTTTCTGTGATTGCTGTCAAACCACTTCAGTGGTGTCCCACGAATAACGTCAAAATCCTCTTGACAGGACTCTAGAGTATAGTCTGAACGAATCTTCAGTCATCTAGTGACTTATAGGAGCAGTCAAGGAAGTTGTGTAAGGCATTGTCCTTGAATCTTATCCATATTTTCCTTAAAACCATAATGTCTTTGGACGAGAAAGTGATTGGCTGTAAGAAGAACCCCATAGACAGAATAGATTCAGGTCGACAGTTACGGGCACTGGATTCTTACTCTCTTACCCATTTTTTTATCCTTTTCTGGTAGAGGAGATGCAAAGGAAGGTGAGAGAGGGTGTTGGCTCGTCCCTTGTCATTGTCAGTAAGAGGCGAGACAGTGCAGCACCCTGGATGGGTTGCCTTCAGGGAATTTCATGTGGCGATCGACTTGACTTTTCGTATCATTAGCAGTGGATTACTGAACGAGGGCTCGTTGGGGCAGGTGGTAATTGTTTTCCCAGGGTTTAAGAATCATTTATATGCTGATCATTTTAAAGGCGTTTGCAATTACAGTATGATCATCACTATCCAGAACGGCTAGGAGGGCACGGTATGAGGTTTATTTGATAATGATGACAGTTATTCTTTTAGCTTGGATTCTTTTTTTTTTTATATATATATCCCTCATGAGCCATTCAGTCTGAAAAAGTATAAACATTTAGTTATTATATTTTCTTTTAAAGCAGGCTCCGTGCACGAGTCGTTGGTCATTTAGCAAGATGTCCTTTATTTGTTTTTGTGCTTCCGGCTAGAAGTCTCAATCACTCGAAGTGATCAACAGTTTGCTTAGCATGTATCGTAAATCCACAAATGTCTGTTCATATATTTACCACTACTCTACTCGCCACAGTAAAGTGAGACGTTCTGTGTTTTCATCAATGATTCTTGGAGCTTTTGGGCATATGCAGTCCGGAATTAATTGATGATCTCTGCAATATCTGTGACACTGGTTGTAAATTGCCGTATCCCGAACATTTCCATGATTCATCATGTAATTTTGTTGGAAAAGTCGTTTTACAATGTTCACCCTAAAGAACCATTTATGAACAAAAACTTGTTAGTATTACCCTGTTGTGAGAATATATATATATATATATATATATATATATATATATATATATATATATATATATATATATATATATATATATATATATATATATATATATATATATGAACACACGAGGTTTCTCTGCAAGTGGAAAGTCCTCTTTTGCGAGGCTACATTGCTGGGTCTACAGTATCGTCAAAGACCTTGTCATTCTATTTCCAGTAGCAGGGGATACTGGAAATAGCACAGCCCTGAGCTGTAAGAGGCTTTAAAAAGGTCCTGGGTAATATACGGACTCTTTCATAGGCAATGTGTGTGTGTGTGTGTGTGTGTGTGTGTGTGTGTGTGTGTGTAATGCATACAATACAATAATCATGATTGTTTGGAAACTATCGAAACACTTCATTCAGCAACCCCTGTACAACCTGGTCACAGTTCGCTACTCCTGGAACACTACGGACGTGTCAAACCTTGTTTCACTTGAACGTTGCCTGATGTCATTATTTTAGGTTTTACCTGCTAACTTAAGGGATTTATCAATGAAAGATCTAGGGTAGTTAAACTTTAACCCTAGATCTTTCATTGATAAATCCCTTAAGTCAGCAAAGAAATCATTTAGTAGAGTTGAAACCAAACCATCCATTTACACCAAGAATCTTTTAGTTCTCCCTCTTGATAATAGTTTTACTTTACTTCCCATGTTGCGTAAATCCTTTCATGTAAATGTTGCCTTCAGCAACAATAATACTGTAAAGAATATCTTACTCAGGAATTCACCAGAAAATTCTCCATGATGCATCTATAAAGGGACATGTAGAAATTGTGATAAGTTTTATGTTAGGCAAGCTGGGAAGGATCTTTCTGTTAGACTTAAGCAACATAAGTATAGTATAAGAACAGGACAAGAATCAAAAGCCTTGTTTAATCACATTAAAAACTATGATCATTGTACTGACTGGAGTAATGCCATCTCGGTTATTAACTCTAACTCCAGTACCACGAGAAATATCATTGAATCATCTGTTATTAAATACACCGAGAATTATAACCTTAATGTTAGTGAAGGTCTATACAAATTGGATAACTTTATTGATAAAATTTGTAAACAATTCACCTTGTCCACATGATAAGTTTATGATGCGCTTGTTGTCTGTCTCGAACAATCACTTGTTTACCAAATAGCGTCCTAGCTACGTCTCTTCGTTGTATATCAACTGACTTATATTTCTCTTTTGTGTCTCCCTTGATGATGTGATTATTACACGAAAGTGCACTTGGGAACTAATCGTGTTTCATTTTCCCCGTGGACTCCTAGGAATATATATATATATATATATATATATATATATATATATATATATATATATATATATATGTATATATATATATATATATATATATATATATATATATATATATATATATATATATATATATCCCTTCGTTCTGGCTCACATCCCGTGACTCAAAACCAGAGTTTCTGTTGGGACCAAAATTTGATGAACAAACTAGTGAGGCAGCGGACGAGTCTGAACCACGCTCAAGGATAGGCCACTCGAGGGACGTCCCTCACGTCCTCTGCCTTTACCAGTATCCTCACGGAGGAGCGGCAACCCTGAGGAGTCCGGGATCGACTCCCTACCTTTATCAATATGTTCTTTTCTACCATGGATTAAGGGTAGTGCAGGAGGGGCCAGCTTCTAGACGGGATTGTGGAAGAGGAGGAAGATAGTGACGGAGGATTGTCACGAAGGACGGAAATAGAGTCTCTCTGTCCGTGGTTATGTTTGTCTGTCTGTGGTTGTTTGTCTGTCTGTCTGTGGTTATGTCTGTCTGTCTGTTTGTCTGCGTGTCCGCTAAAGTGTGAGCTCGGCAACACACGTGTGTCTGCCGCTGTTAAAGTTCCAAGTTGAAGTAACTCGACATGTGACCTACGTCCCCAGGATCATCCTTGGAGGCATCAATTGACCTCTTGTGCAGATGAGTTTTGTCATCCACTCATAAATGGTTATGGACGGCTTGAAACTCGCGCGTTTAGTTCTCTTTGGATGCCCAGCTGCATGAGCGATGTTGGTCGAGTGGATTTTGCTCGTAGCATACCAACTGACTCTTTCTCTCTCTGAGCTGAAAAACAAAAGAGGAATCACGGAAAGCAAGGTAAAAACTGTGATGTTCTGAGACGAGAGATCGGTGAATTGATGCTGTGTCTTAGGTTATTTTAGAAATGATATCGAGGTTCCTGATGTTGGAGATGCACTGCAATGATCATGTTATCTACTTCCCTTAATGTCTCCTTTAAGAGTTGGGAGTCCTTACTAATACCGGTCGGTCTCATTAACAGCTCCACCTAATTACTGCAGAGTGGATTTGACCCTGGACAAGATATGGCAAGGTCTAGTCCCACAGAACCACTTTTCAAGCTGTCATTGTTTTCAGAGATCATACCATAATCCCCTGCTTAAAAGAAGTATATTAAACTAGATCTTCATCACGAGGCTGCAGATCCGTTTATAGACACGGGAATACAGGTGCACGAGAAGCCTATAAGTGTGGGGAAGATAGACACAGGTGTACCTGCTCACCAGGACGTTCCTTGATACTCCTGCCTTAAAGGTGAGATCTCGTCGCCCGCTGGAGCATTTAAAACTTGCCCAAAAACGATGCTGCACCGCAGACTTCTGTGGAGATGACTGTCATAACACAATATGTATATACTTATCTACAGATGTACATGCTTGTCAGACAACTGCTATCCACTGCTGGTCCTGATTAAGTTGAAGATGAAGCCACTTGAAACCCCCCTGATGCATGACAAAGGTAGAAGAGTGTGATGCATCTCATTGCGTCTAAGCGCCGCTCATTCCATTTGTGAATCAATCAGTTTTGTTTGCGGAGTTCTGGCTAATCTAGGATTACTTTAGTTTTATCCTCTCGTGCATGATGGATCCAAGCGATCTCATGTGGGACCTGTACTTGCACACTACGAAGAAGGTGGAAGAGCGAGTATGTTATTTTGTTGCGTTAATACATAGCTGTCTGGAAATAGATAATCTTAAAGTCTTTGTTAAGAACGGATGCAGGAATGTGGCTTCATGAATGCTGAAAGCTGGGAAAAACGATTCTGAGAAATGTGTGGGAGAAGTGATCTGCATATTGTTGATTTCACCGACACTAAATGGAAAAGAGAGGACGACTGTGAAACATGAATATTGGGTGGTGATGAGAGGAGTGGTGGACACAGCAGGCGAATGTGTCTGTGTTTGTCTGTGAAGGGAATGGGAGAATGAGACGTGTAGAAGAGAGCGTTAATATATCTGTGTAGGTTGATCGAGAGGTGTGTACCAACAGATGATCACAAGAAGAAAAAGAGTGTGTGGACACGGAGGCAGGTGGATGAAATGGAACACTTGTATGCAAAGTTCAGAGTGGTTGGTGGTGGAATCAGAAGCCTGAAGAGGTGGAATATTAGCTGGAGAAATGGAAACAGAGAGGCTTGTGCTAAGGATATATTCTGTCATTACTAATTCTGTATTCAGCCATAAGACTTAATCTCTTACACGATTTGGTGTATATGGTAGATAATGTAAGTAACCTTCAGACTGTATACCTATCAAATGGTAGATAGAAATAAAATGAAGTCCAAGTAGAAGAGATAAGAACAGGTTTCGTGAAGGTGTTAGTATCATGTCCCCAAAGGAAGTATGGAAGTGGGGAAGTGATCATTGCGAAACATGACACCAAAAAGAGGAATGTTGAAATTTGTGGAGATATGTAGAGAATGTCAAGCGTCACTGTAATGCTAATTACTTCTGTGCTTGTAGAATGTGAGTGAATAATATGTTGGGAAAATATTGTGATCAGAGACAAATAGTTGTGTAGGTATTGGAGAAGTATTGAGGCAATAGAGGGATGATATGAGGGAGTGAAAAGAAGAAGGGGAAGAGGTAGTAAAACAAAAACGAGAGAGAGAGAGAGAGAGAGAGAGAGAGAGAGAGAGAGAGAGAGAGAGAGAGAGAGAGAGAGAGAGGAATTAAGAAAGAAGAAATTGACGGGGGTTATGTCTGTGGAAAGAGGACAGTTGAAAACTTTAAGAGAAAGATACACCAGTTAGATCCCATCAGTCTCTTCCATCTATCTCGCTCATTGCGTATTTCTCTTCAAAGTCTTCGGCGTAAGGTACCCCCTACTTGCTGTGTATCCTCCCCAAGAACTCTTTGGGATACATTTAGTTATCCAGGTGACTGTACCACCGCGTTCTCTCTCCTTTCTACAATTTCTAACTCACATACAGCATTTATATCTTTTATCTCATAATTTTGTCAGTCTACCAAGTCTTAAGATTTCTGCTTCTTTAATCTGGCTTTTGATTCTCTTTGTTCTTGACTCAACCGCTTAATCCCATCTGATTCCGCTCTTCAGATTTCTTCATAGACAAGTGAGCATCTCCAGGTGCGATTTCCACTCTATATTTATACTCTGTACAAACTTTTCAGTTTCCTGAATGCTGATGTCCCCTGTTTCCTTCACCAGATCTTCAAAGATAAATCTTTCACTAGAATGACGTTTTCTCTCCATCATGATCCTCAATGTTCCGTAATTTCTCAAAGCATTTATTTTTTTTCCCATCACTAGACTGTTTTCCTTGGTTGATCCAGTAACTCTCCAGCACGTCAATCCTTGGTTGCATTGGTCGATGGAAATGTTGCACCCTCTGGGTACTATTTGACCGAGTTATGTATTCATTCCTTCGTCACCGACACATCCTGCAGGTCGTTTGCAATTCTGGTCGAGCTAGCAGTATTACCTCTGGTCCTCTCGTATTCTACTTGTGCTCGAGTACCCACTTAATTCTCTTCGTGTCTGTTAGTCCTATTAACCCTCTTAGAACTTCCATCTTGCTGAGTGCTGCTTCTTTAGCCTCTTTACTCCAACAAGGAATATATTTCATTTTGTATTATATTTTGCTTTCTTTTTTTTTTTCTTTAACCTCTTTTGATATATCTCTTTACATTTGCTGCGAGGAACCGTAATTTATCCTTTACACTGGTTTCGATTGAGCGTTGAGACATCTTAATTCAACTTTTGTTTTCATTTCTTGTGCACATTCTTCTCTCCTAAGACTTACAAGACTTTCAAGCACGTGTCTTTTCTGTTCCTAGTTTGCTGCAAGTGTCTGGGTGCTTTTCTTTTTCAGTTAGCCAGTAATATTCCTTAATGTGAGTCACACGCCACACATGAGATAGGTTCATATTGTATAAAAGGTTTCTTGTTACTGGTGAGAATCAGATCTTTCTTTGACATGTTCGTCTTGTTTACTCCATCTGAACCCAGCTCATTTATGATTAGGATGACGTTCACGGTAGGTGTTCGCGTTGTAAGGCTATGCAAATGTACAGAAGTTAATCATTTTCACTCCGTCAGCAGATTCACATCCGGTGTTGAATGTTCTAACAACATTACCTCTTACGTCACTCTCACTGGTCCAGTCTGTGTAACTAGAACACCCAGAATAGCAACATTAGTATACTGGTATGCTACATCTTCAGACGCTGCTTGCAATGTGTTATTAATGATTCCTTTCGTCCCTTCGCTAGGCTTCCTTGCTTAAGTTGCCTAGACCTGTAGGATGCTTACTTTAAGAAAACGTAAGTTTATATCCCCTGCAGTTATTTTTTTGACTAGTATGATCAACAGATCCAGCTGTAGCAGTTATTTCTGGTGACGTCTTCACAATCACACCAAACTAAGAAGCTTGTCCAGTATGTGCACCTAATGATGATAAAAACGAAGTCTTATCTTAGGTAATTACTGAGGCTTATCGTCCAGTCTGGTCTTGTCCATTCTCCTTCCCTCATTAATTAAGTCTCTTCTTCGATTTCTTTTTCATTGTAGATACATTCAGAGTTGCAGTTCTTTTAGTTTAATGTTAAGCGTTTATCCTTCCTATTCTATGTCTGAGCTGAGTTGTCAACAGGCATATATATATATATATATATATATATATATATATATATATATATATATATATATATATTTTTTTTTTTTTTTTTTTTTTTTTATACTTTGTCGCTGTCTCCCGCGTTTGCGAGGTAGCGCAAGGAAACAGACGAAAGAAATGGCCCAACCCCCCCCCCCCCCATACACATGTACATACACACGTCCACACACGCAAATATACATACCTACACAGCTTTCCATGGTTTACCCCAGACGCTTCACATGCCTTGATTCAATCCACTGACAGCACGTCAACCCCTGTATACCACATCGCTCCAATTCACTCTATTCCTTGCCCTCCTTTCACCCTCCTGCATGTTCAGGCCCCGATCACACAAAATCTTTTTCACTCCATCTTTCCACCTCCAATTTGGTCTCCCTCTTCTCCTCGTTCCCTCCACCTCCGACACATATATCCTCTTGGTCAATCTTTCCTCACTCATTCTCTCCATGTGCCCAAACCATTTCAAAACACCCTCTTCTGCTCTCTCAACCACGCTCTTTTATTTCCACACATCTCTCTTACCCTTACGTTACTTACTCGATCAAACCACCTCACACCACACATTGTCCTCAAACATCTCATTTCCAGCACATCCATCCTCCTGCGCACAACTCTATCCATAGCCCACGCCTCGCAACCATACAGCATTGTTGGAACCACTATTCCTTCAAACATACCCATTTTTGCTTTCCGAGATAATGTTCTCGACTTCCACACATTTTTCAAGGCTCCCAAAATTTTCGCCCCCTCCCCCACCCTATGATCCACTTCCGCTTCCATGGTTCCATCCGCTGACAGATCCACTCCCAGATATCTAAAACAAGTATGAAGTCTGTTGGGGATGAGAGAGCTTGGGAAGTGAGTCAGTTGTTGTTCGCTGATGATACAGCGCTGGTGGCTGATTCATGTGAGAAACTGCAGAAGCTGGTGACTGAGTTTGGTAAAGTGTGTGGAAGAAGAAAGTTAAGAGTAAATGTGAATAAGAGCAAGGTTATTAGGTACAGTAGGGTTGAGGGTCAAGTCAATTGGGAGGTGAGTTTGAATGGAGAAAAACTGGAGGAAGTGAAGTGTTTTAGATATATATATATATATATATATATATATATATATATATATATATATATATATATATATATATGAGCTGTGGTTGTGGTACATTACACATGACAGCTAGAGACTGAGTGTGAACGAATGTGGCCTTTGTTTCTTTTCCTAGCTGTACCTCGCGCGGGTGGAGGGGTCTGCCATGTCATGTTTGGCGGGGTGGCGACGGGAGTGGATGAAAGTAGCATGTGTGAATATGTACATTGTATATATGTATATGTCTGTGTATATATATGTATGTATACGTTGAAATGTATAAGTATGTATATGTGCGTGTGTGGGCGTTTATGTATATACATGTGTATTTGGATGGGTTGGGCTATTCTTCCGTCTTCCTTGCGCTACCTCGCTAACGCGGGAGACAGCGACAAAGTATGATAATAATAATGATTATATATATATATATATATATATATATATATATATATATATATATATATATATATATATATATATATTTTTTTTTTTTTTTTTTTTTTTATACTTTGTCGCTGTCTCCCGCGTTTGCGAGGTAGCGCAAGGAAACAGACGAAAGAAATGGCCCAACCCCCCCCCCCATACACATGTACATACACACGTCCACACACGCAAATATACATACCTACACAGCTTTCCATGGTTTACCCCAGACGCTTCACATGCCTTGCTTCAATCCACTGACAGCACGTCAACCCCTGTATACCACATGACTCCAATTCACTCTATTACTTGCCCTCCTTTCACCCTCCTGCATGTTCAGGCCCCGATCACACAAAATCTTTTTCACTCCATCTTTCCACCTCCAATTTGGTCTCCCTCTTCTCCTCGTTCCCTCCACCTCCGACACATATATCCTCTTGGTCAATCTCTCCTCACTCATTCTCTCCATGTGCCCAAACCATTTCAAAACACCCTCTTCTGCTCTCTCAACCACGCTCTTTTTATTTCCACACATCTCTCTTACCCTTACGTTACTTACTCGATCAAACCACCTCACACCACACATTGTCCTCAAACATCTCATTTCCAGCACATCCATCCTCCTGCGCACATCTCTATCCATAGCCCACGCCTCGCAACCATACAGCATTGTTGGAACCACTATTCCCTCAAACATACCCATTTTTGCTTTCCGAGATAATGTTCTCGACTTCCACACATTTTTCAAGGCTCCCAAAATTTTCGCCCCCTCCCCCACCCTATGATCCACTTCCGCTTCCATGGTTCCATCCGCTGACAGATCCACTCCCAGATATCTAAAACACTTCACTTCCTCCAGTTTTTCTCCATTCAAACTCACCTCCCAATTGACTTGACCCTCACCCCTACTGTACCTAATAACCTTGCTCTTATTCACATTTACTCTCAACTTTCTTCTTCCACACACTTTACCAAACTCAGTCACCAGCTTCTGCAGTTTCTCACATGAATCAGCCACCAGCGCTGTATCATCAGCGAACAACAATTGACTCACTTCCCAAGCTCTCTCATCCCCAACAGACTTCATACTTGCCCCTCTTTCCAGGACTCTTGCATTTACCTCCCTTACAACCCCATCCATAAACAAATTAAACAACCATGGAGACATCACACACCCCTGCCGCAAACCTACATTCACTGAGAACCAATCACTTTCCTCTCTTCCTACACGTACACATGCCTTACATCCTCGATAAAAACTTTTCACTGCTTCTAACAACTTGCCTCCCACACCATATATTCTTAATACCTTCCACAGAGCATCTCTATCAACTCTATCATATGCCTTCTCCAGATCCATAAATGCTACATACAAATCCATTTGCTTTTCTAAGTATTTCTCACATACATTCTTCAAAGCAAACACCTGATCCACACATCCTCTACCACTTCTGAAACCGCACTGCTCTTCCCCAATCTGATGCTCTGTACATGCCTTCACCCTCTCAATCAATACCCTCCCATATAATTTACCAGGAATACTCAACAAACTTATACCTCTGTAATTTGAGCACTCACTCTTATCCCCTTTGCCTTTGTACAATGGCACTATGCACGCATTCCGCCAATCCTCAGGCACCTCACCATGAGTCATACATACATTAAATAACCTTACCAACCAGTCAACAATACAGTCACCCCCTTTCTTAATAAATTCCACTGCAATACCATCCAAACCTGCTGCCTTGCCGGCTTTCATCTTCCGCAAAGCTTTTACTACCTCTTCTCTGTTTACCAAATCATTTTCCCTAACCCTCTCACTTTGCACACCACCTCGACCAAAACACCCTATATCTGCCACTCTGTCATCAGACACATTCAACAAACCTTCAAAATACTCATTCCATCTCCTTCTCACATCACCGCTACTTGTTATCACCTCCCCATTTACGCCCTTCACTGAAGTTCCCATTTGCTCCCTTGTCTTACGCACCCTATTTACCTCCTTCCAGAACATCTTTTTATTCTCCCTAAAATTTACTGATAGTCTCTCACCCCAACTCTCATTTGCCCTTTTTTTCACCTCTTGCACCTTTCTCTTGACCTCCTGTCTCTTTCTTTTATACTTCTCCCACTCAATTGCATTTTTTCCCTGCAAAAATCGTCCAAATGCCTCTCTCTTCTCTTTCACTAATACTCTTACTTCTTCATCCCACCACTCACTACCCTTTCTAAACAGCCCACCTCCCACTCTTCTCATGCCACAAGCATCTTTTGCGCAATCCATCACTGATTCCCTAAATACATCCCATTCCTCCCCGACTCCCCTTACTTCCATTGTTCTCACCTTTTTCCATTCTGTACACAGTCTCTCCTGGTACTTCCCCACACAGGTCTCCTTCCCAAGCTCACTTACTCTCACCACCTTCTTCACCCCAACATTCACTCCTCTTTTCTGAAAACCCATACTAATCTTCACCTTAGCCTCCACAAGATAATGATCAGACATCCCTCCAGTTGCACCTCTCAGCACATTAACATCCAAAAGTCTCTCTTTCGCACGCCTGTCAATTAACACGTAATCCAATAACGCTCTCTGGCCATCTCTCCTACTTACATAAGTATACTTATGTATATCTCGCTTTTTAAACCAGGTATTCCCAATCATCAGTCCTTTTTCAGCACATAAATCTACAAGCTCTTCACCATTTCCATTTACAACACTGAACACCCCATGCATACCAATTATTCCCTCAACTGCCACATTACTCACCTTTGCATTCAAATCACCCATATATATATATATATTCTTTCATAATCAACCAGGACCATTTCCTGTGGAAGAATCCTGGTGTTTCCAAGGATGTCTTTCTAAGGGCTCCTGCTACTCTAAGCAGCGTTACTTCCTGTAGAAGGGAAATGTGGACTCCTTTGGAGTGGAAAACTCTTTGACAAAACTCTACTCCCGGTTATACAATCTCGCTGAAGGTGACTTTCCGCTGGCGGCGCATATATATATGTAATCCATCTGGTTCTTTTTTGTAAGTGATCTGGTACCTTCGTTCACTCAATACACGGACAGTCGCCTACTCAAGACTTCCCTGGGGTAACATTGTATATCAAACCAAAGGCTGAACTACTGTTAGCAGAAGATGGAATGCTTTTGTTCGTCTCGAATTCCAATTAACAAATTCCCGTTGTGCGAATTCCAGATTTCTTGTCAATTTACCGACTGTTGTGGGATTTGGCCCCAGATGTTTGAGAGTCTTGGCTGTATTATTTGAACAATTATGTCAGCAGGTACAATAATGAAGTGACTTAATGAACTGATTTGTTCCCTCAGACTGGCACTAGCGACCCCAAGTGACAGAGATGTTGCGTTATCAGGGACACACTTGCAGGCCGACGCATAACCATGTAATGATCTGATTAGGTCAGGTCACCCTAGACATTAACTGCAGCCAACTGGAGCTAAACTGTCGGTCCCTTGGTGATTAACCGTCTTCAACCTCCACAAAGCTTCCCATGTTGGGATATCCGTCCGGAATATACGCTGCTGCTTTTACCGGCCAGCTTACGGAGCACCGTCCGGATATGGATGAACGAACGGCCTGCCTTGGATATCTGCTTGTGCAGACAGACGCTCCGGTAACTGAATAAACCTCTTACATAACTGGAGGTCCACATGAATTAAATTCAGGTAAACGAACCTGGCTTGATTGTAAAACACCTTAATGACCCACATATGTCAAGAGCGCCTCTCTCTCTCTCTCTCTCTCTCTCTCTCTCTCTCTCTCTCTCTCTCTCTCTCTCTCGCTCGCTCGCTCGCGCGCGCGCGCCACATGTACCTCCCACCTCACTAGGATATTTCGCGGTGTTTTATGAATCCAGTCTTGGCTGGCAGTTCACTCTCTCAGAAGACACCCTCGCGTGGTCTAGCCGAGCGGAAACTCGACCACAACTTCGGCTGCGCAGATGTGGGAGATTCATGTCGGGTCGTTCGGGTCCCGTAATCCTCGACGGAAGGATTAAGTCTAGAACTAGACTTTCCCTTCTGCAGGAACGGTGTGTGTGTGTGTGTGTGTGTGTGTGTGTGTGTGTGTGTGTGTGTGTGTGAGACGGATGGAGGGTTCGAGTCCTTACTCTGGCGCCAGATGGTTGGGAAATTTAGAGCTGCTGTGCGTGGTGGACGTCGGTGAAGTAACGTTTGGGTTCTGCCTCACGTAAGCCATCACATGGAGAGCGAAGGTAGTGATGGTGAAGAATGTTGTGGTGTGCAACACAATACGCTTCCTCCTCGACACAGCCAGTAACCATACCACACATTGGCAGTGATGAAGATGAGAGTTTTCCATTTTCTTGTTGAGAACTTGCTGCAATGAGAGAGAGCCTTCAAGTGTGAATATGTTTACGAAAAACCGAATGAAAAGCTATATTTGATATTTGTCACCTAGTTTACGAAGGTATTAAGCTCAGCATCTGAAGTTTTATTTTTCGTTCCATTGCTTTCTCCGTGGTTTTTGTAGCGTTGCTTGAAGGTTTATGTGCATTCTTACTCTCATTCATTCATATTTATTTAGTTCAAGTACAATGTTCGGGGACGTTATTCTAGGATCAAAAGCGTTAAGCGTTTACAGCACAAGACAAATACGTATAGTGAACAATGCGTCTCGCAATACCATTTGTGATCATGAGAATTTCATTGTTTATAAGGAATGAGACGTCATGAAACTGAGGCAGATCAAGAAATATGACTTCGTCTATGTCGTTCAGAGATCTGACACCAGAGGTCTGACTTACAATGGGGGTGTCAATGAGGCATTGAGGTGCACGTCATCAAGATAGTAAGGAGTAGCGAGTAGGGAGAACGTATTTGTACGTACTGGAAAGACGAGGTTATGTCAAGGGGACCAGCCCATGACCTGTAGTCGTAAGATGTAAAGTACAAAGTCTTTTTCCTTGTGATCTGAATATCATCATCGTTCAACAAGACTGAACGACGTTCTGTGGGTAGCAGTAAGAGTGTTCAGGAAGCAGTTTGCTTCTGTTGACAGAAACATCCATCATCATCAAGACAGGCAACTTCGCCAAAAAGAAAGAAGAAGAAATATCTGCCACTCTTTACAATCGAGTTGAGATAATAATGAGTGGGCGTAAGGAAGCTCTGTTGTGCTCATCAACATAAACATTAAGGACTCACGTGAGTGAGAGATTAATGTACTTACAGTTCTTTGTAAGTCGTCCTGTAGATTATTTCTATACTTCTTCATTTATCCCCAGTTGATGGCTGGTTACTCCGAGTAGATCAAAGTGCAGCTTTTGTCTTTCATTGTAAATCTTCGCACATGAAAGAAGCGAAGATCTGTTAGTGTTGAAGACAAGCCCAGTTAGTGTTGAAGACAAGCCCAGTTAGTGTTGAAGACAAGCCCAGTTAGGGTTGAAGACAAGCCCAGTTAGGGTTGAAGACAAGCCCAGTTAGTGTTGAATAAAAGCTCGATTAGTGTTCAAGGGAAACCACGTTAGCGTTCAAGAGAACTCTCGTGAGCATTCAAGAGAAGCTCCGTTTCTATTCAATGGAAGTTCCGTTTTTGTTCGAAACTGATTCAAGTTAAGCCAGAGTAATTCATGCATGTGTTTCGTTGCAGTTGTGTTGCGAACCAGATTGGATGGTCGCAATTATAAGTTTTCCCCAAGAGAGTTAGTTATGTTGCAAACCAAAGTTTCATGTTTAAATGCATATCTTTGACCTTCATAGTAGTATATATATATATATATATATATATATATATATATATATACACACACAGAAAGGAATTCAAACACCAACAGACCATTGGGTCCTTCCGTGGCTGTTTGTGATGTTGGAAGATATTAGAGACTCGCAGATTAGTGTGGACTTGAAGTGAAATCTATATCAAGTCTGTTCTTAAACGTGACCACAATACGTTAACATTTGTTGAAGAAAAAAGAGGACTTTTCTTCGTTCGAGGTAATTCGTTTGTTCACGATATCTTTTTTTTCTATTTTTTTTTTTTTTTTTTAGGTTGGATGACCAAAACTGAACATAATATTTTAAGATGTAGAGGAACCAATGAATTGTTAAGGCTCTGCATATGAAACCAAAAATTTTGTTCGCTCTTTTCATTTCTGTGCACTGCTTACTTGGTTTTAGGTCACCAGAGATTATTACGCCCAAATCTTTTTCCTCATTTACCTTTTACACTTCAACAAAATTCATACTGCACCTTACCTTTTCGCTTTTTTTTCAACCAATATATAAGATTCTGCACATACTGATATCAAAATTCCTTTTCCACTTATGAGTCCAGTTCATCAGTTTGTCTGTCAGTTTGAAGCTGTAGACGTTCAAGGTCATTTGTAGATTTATTTCCCAGCTTTGTATCATCAGTGAATTTTGATATCTTGCGATGCATCCTATTATCAATATGATTAATACATATGAGAAAGAGAACTGGTCCCAAGACTGATCCTTGTGGCACTCCACTTGTTACGTGTAACTATTCTGAGAATTGACCAGTATTTTCTATTCTTTGTTTACGGTCAGTTAACCAATTTCCTAACCGCTGAAGTACATCCCCATCAGTGCCATGTGACTTTAAGTTTTGATGGTAATTCTCGAAAGCTTTTTGAAAGTCCAGATAGATAACATCGACTGCTTAACTTTCATCACATTTGTCAGTTTCTAGAAAATCATGCTGATGATGATTTATTAAGTGGAGGTCCTCTGAATGGTTTAGGATTCTACCTAGAAAGATGGTTTTCATAAGTTTTCCAACTACAGACGTGAGGCTAATAGGACGATAATTTCCTGGCAGTGACTTATAACCTTTTTTGAATGTCGGTGTTACACTGGTAAACATCTATTCATCTGGAACTTTTCCTGTAGCAAATGACTTATTGGAAAGGTCACACAAGGGTTTAACTATCGCATTTTTCGCCTCTTTCATCGTCCTCGGGTAAAACGTGTTAGAGCTGTCGTGTGTATAAATATATATATATATATATATATATATATATATATATATATATATATATATATATATATATATATATATATATATATATATCTTTCTTTCTTTCAAACTATTCGCCATTTCCCACATTAGCGAGGTAGCGTTAAGAACAGAGGACTGGGCCTTTGAGGGAATACCCTCACCTGGCCCAATTCTCTGTTCCTTCTTTTGGAAAATTAAAAAAAAAAACGAGAGGGGAGGATTTCCAGCCCCCCGCTCCCTCCCCTTTTAGTCGCCTTCTACGACACGCAGGGAATACGTGGGAAGTATTCTTTCTCCCCTATCCCCAGCTTTATATATATATATATATATATATATATATATATACACGAACAAAGTGACGAGTGATCGTAATAGAATAACCATTAATTCTTTTGATAGATCTCTATAGGCGTCAAGCTTATATTGATTGTAGATCACTGTCTTAATCTAATTAAGTTACTATAACAATCTGAGATGCCAACTTGGTTTCGTCCCCAGAATACCAACCACAACTTACCAGTCGCATGACAATGATTATTCAAAACCTGGCAGAATTGCGATTAAAAGATTGCTGTACCTGAAGAGCAGACTTGGAAGAACCATACAATCTTTGTGTAAGATGAGTGTGTCCGAGAACAGCAGCAGCAGCTGCAGCTGGCAGCACCGAGAACCAATACTTGTTACCTCACAACACACACTACCTGCTGCTCAAAATAGCTCAGTGTCGGTGATGTTCTCTCAGGATTGATTTGCAGTCGGTGCCGGAAACTGCAGCTCCGTAATTTCTTTTGCCTCTGTGAATCTTACGATCCTGAGATTGAAAACCTGAGGAATGAGACGCTGGATGTAGCGAACCTCCTCCCATGACCATTGATTGTACGGGCGACGCTTTCACTCGCTTCCTTATACGACTTCCAGCAGGCAATCGTCTGTACCACAGCATTACGACAGTATCATACGTTTTTTTTTTTTTTTTTTTTTTTTTTTTTTTATACTTTGTCGCTGTCTCCCGCGTCTGCGAGGTAGCGCAAGGAAACAGACGAAAGAAATGGCCCCCCCCCCCCCATACACATGTACATACACATGTCCACACACGTGTATACATTACCTACACAGCTTTCCATGGTCCACCCCAGACGCCTCACATGCCTTGATTCACTCCACTGACAGGACGTCAACCCCTGTATACCACATCGCTCCAATTCACTCTATTCCTTGCCCTCCTTACACCCTCCTGCATGTTCAGGCCCCGATCACACAAAAACTTTTTCACTCCATCTTTCCACCTCCAATTTGGTCTCCCTCTTCTCCTCGTATATATATATATATATATATATATATATATATATATATATATATATATATATATATATATATTACATATTTGCTATTGCCCGCGTTAGCGAGGTAGCGTCAAGAATAGAGGACTGAGCCTTGGAGGAAAAAATCCTCACTTGGCCCGCTTCTCTGTTCCTTCTTTTCGAAAAGTTGAAATTGGAGGGAAGGATTTCCAGCCCACCCGCTCCCACCCCCTTTTAGTCGTCGTCTACGACACGCAGGGAATACGTGGGAAGTATTCTTTCTCCCCTATCCCCAGGGATTATATATATATATATATATATATATATATATATATATATATATATATATATATATATATATATATATATATATATATGAAAGCTGAAGTGAGCCATGAGAAGGGGGAAGGGGTAGTACTAAGGTCTTGGGAGTGTGGCGGGATAGCGACGAGAATGGATATATACATGTGCATATATGTATGTGTCTGTGTATGTGTATGTATGTACACGTTGATATGTATTTTTATGTGTATGTGCGTGTATGGGCGTTTATGTATAAATATGTGTATATGAGAGTTTGGGCCATTCTTAGTCTGTTTACTTGTGCTACCTCGCTGACGCAGGAAACAGCGGTTAAGTATAATATATATTTATTTATTTATTATACTTTGTCGCTGTCTCCCGCGTTTGCGAGGTAGCGCAAGAAAACAGACGAAAGAAATGGCCCAACCCCCCCCCCCACACACACATGTATATACATACGTCCACACACGCAAATATACATACCTACACAGCTTTCCATGGTTTACCCCAGACGCTTCACATGCCTTGATTCAATCCACTGACAGCACGTCAACCCCGGTATACCACATCGCTCCAATTCACTCTATTCCTTGCCCTCCTTTCACCCTCCTGCATGTTCAGGCCCCGATCACACAAAATCTTTTTCACTCCATCTTTCCACCTCCAATTTGGTCTCCCTCTTCTCCTCGTTCCCTCCACCTCCGACACATATATCCTCTTGGTCAATCTTTCCTCACTCATCCTCTCCATGTGCCCAAACCACTTCAAAACACCCTCTTCTGCTCTCTCAACCACGCTCTTTTTATTTCCACACATCTCTCTTACCCTTACGTTACTCACTCGATCAAACCACCTCACACCACACATTGTCCTCAAACATCTCATTTCCAGCACATCCACCCTCCTGCGCACAACTCTATCCATATATATATATATATATATATATATATATATATATATATATATATATATCCGCCTTTAGAGAAGTAACCATTGTGACGACATGTGGGGTTGTGGTGCAGCAGCCCCATCCACATGGACGGGGCTAACAACAGTTCTAGGTGAGTCAACACCTGTGTTGCCTTCATGACGAACGTTGTCTTCATGTGTTGGCTTTTGCTGGTGTCGACGAGGCTCAAGCGTCATGCATGCTCGAGCAAGAGAAAAGTCTTTAGACTTAGAATATATTCTCAGGTTCATTTCAATTTGCAAATGCAGTATTTAACGTAGTTGCCCCCTCGTGCGATGTGTTAACATGTTCTAATTCATTTTAGATGTCTGATGGACACGTAAATTTCTGCACTTTCAAGGTAAACTCATTTTTAGTAGTTAGGGATTCCCCTGTAGGTAACGTTTTTCGAATTTCTTTGACTTTCCGAATGTTAGAAGCGATCATGAACGAAACCATTGCTTATTTCACACTGGCGTACACACACCGCGAACTTCTTCACTACGGGGATATCTGATTCGGACGAGGATATCTGGTTTACGCAAGGATATCTGATTCACCAACAAAATAGGTTATATTCAGTTCATTCTTTAACCCAGTTACCTGTCTGTACCATATGTCTAACAGTCAAATTACGTACTGTTAGTACATTGCATGTAATTTTGAATGGATACCGACATTTAACCAAAGGCCGTCCCAGACCTGCCAGAGAATCAGGGTCTCATTATCTAATGGCGGCCTTCTCATTCATGACGTGTGGCATGATTTTAACAGCTGTTGCTCCCAAGTTACGGGTAGCGGAAGAGTTCTCCCGTGTCAGTCTCGTGGAACTCACTGAGAACTATTAATCTTTTTAGCACATCACAGAGCAGCCGTGTTCTGGTTCGCCCTTGCCAAGCGACCAGTGAGGCGATAAGGTATTCGAGTGATCTGAGTGTTGTCTGCTCTACAAGGACAGCAGAACCGTCTTTTTTCTCGTCGTCTATTAATATTCCTACCCGTCTGTGGATACGCCGTCGACCACTGCATTCCTTCGTACAAGGGACCGCGTTATAAACGTCGTGGGCTGTCGATGAACACAAACGCTTCGAAAACAAACGGTTTTCCAACTATCTCGAAAGCGCTCCATACTTTCTTTTCCAAGCAGTAATGTTCTTCGTGGACAGTCTCTTCTGCAAACAGTACTTCTGAAAATGAAAGACTAGGAACCAGTCAAAGGTTCCATCTCGCCAAGTCTAGACATCCACAGAGCCGATCCCAAAAGGTAAAAGGATCTTACTGTGATGCTGAAAGAGTTCGGAGACGGTTTAATTCGATCGCGTTCACTGCTCTTGACGTTTATATTTCAGGCTGACCATGTGTGAGCGACTACCCCAGTACAGAACCTCTCATGAGCACGGAGAGCTTCGTGTGTTTATGGGATTTACGTCTGTTTAATGGGATTGTGACAGTGATTTTTTTTCAGATCCAATTGACCCTCAAAAAAAAAAAAAAATTCAGTGTTATAGGGTGTCAAAAAGTGAGTACATTTTTTGGGACACCCTGTATATATATGTGTGTGTGCGTGCGTGCGTATGTGTTTCTCTGTCTGCTTGTCTGTGAGGGTGTTAACACGATGAAGGAGGAAGGCATCTAAATCTGCTAAACAGTGCAAGACATGTCATATCAAAAAGTCATCTATTTGTGGAAAACTGAATGACAGACAGTCCCATATTTTAGGGATTCCTTTTATAAATCCAGATCGTGCTCAAGGTGCGTCCAGGATTCTGGGGATTCTTGAGGAGACAAACTCGGATACACTGTGATCTCCAGCCTGGGATCCAGGTATAACCAAGCTGCTCAAGGCCGTTGTCCTCCGCGACTGTGGTTACCTCAACTGGCAGAACTCGAGGTTTGAGTCTGGTTATTTAGAGAACTACGCTATGTGTGATTCAAGTACACTTGTCATGTGACACATCAGCCACAGAGCTTGTGGTATTTCTGGATGTGTGGTTACATAAGATGAATGGATCCCTCTGAGGGCCTAGGCTATGGTGACTTAGGTTGATACTATGAATGTACCAAGGAAGGAAGTCGACACTGGCTACATTGTCTACAACTGATACACAAAAATGTGTGGTGTAAATTTAAGTCTGGACTGATGATAAGTCAGTTGTACTCTGA